>NC_060192.1:14172484-14472484 GCF_021184085.1 Oncorhynchus gorbuscha
TATGTATGTATGTATGTATGTATGTGTGTATGTATGTATGTATGTATGTATGTATGTATGTATGTATGTATGTATGTCTGTATGTATGTATGTATGTATGTATGTATGTATGTATGTATGTATGTATGTATGTATGTATGTATGTATGTATGTATGTATGTGTATGTATGTATGTATGTATGTATGTATGTATGTATGTATGTATGTGCGTATATGTATGTATGTATGTATGTGTATGTATGTATGTATGTATGTATGTATGTATGTATGTATGTATGTCTGTATGTATGTATGTATGTATGTATGTATGTATGTATGTATGTATGTATGTATGTATGTATGTATGTATGTATGTATGTATGTATGTATGTATGTATGTATGTATGTATGTATGTATGTATGTATGTATGTATGTATGTATGTATGTATGTATGTATGTATGTATGTATGTATGTATGTATGTATGTATGTATGTATGTATGTATGTATGTATGTATGTATGTATGTATGTATGTATGTATGTATGTATGTATGTATGTATGTATGTATGTATGTATGTATGTATGTATGTATGTATGTATGTATGTATGTATGTATGTATGTATGTATGTATGTATGTATGTATGTATGTATGTATGTATGTATGTATGTATGTATGTATGTATGTATGTATGTATGTATGTATGTATGTATGTATGTATGTATGTATGTATGTATGTATGTATGTATGTATGTATGTATGTATGTATGTATGTATGTATGTATGTATGTGTATGTATGTATGTATGTATGTATGTATGTATGTATGTATGTATGTATGTATGTATGTATGTATGTATGTATGTATGTATGTATGTATGTATGTATGTATGTATGTATGTATGTATGTATGTATGTATGTATGTATGTATGTATGTATGCGTATGTATGTATGTATGTATGTATGTATGTATGTATGTATGTGTATGTATGTATGTATGTATGTATGTATGTATGTATGTATGTATGTATGTATGTATGTATGTATGTATGTATGTATGTATGTATGTATGTGTGTATGTATGTATGTATGTATGTATGTATGTATGTATGTATGTATGTGTATGTATGTGTGTGTATGTATGTATGTATGTATGTATGTATGTATGTATGTATGTATGTATGTATGTATGTATGTATGTATGTATGTATGTATGTATGTATGTATGTATGTATGTATGTATGTATGTATGTATGTATGTATGTATGTATGTATGTATGTATGTATGTATGTATGTATGTATGTATGTATGTATGTATGTATGTATGTGTATGTATGTATGTATGTATGTATGTATGTATGTATGTATGTATGTATGTATGTATGTATGTATGTATGTATGTATGTATGTATGTATGTATGTATGTATGTATGTGTATGTATGTATGTATGTATGTATGTATGTATGTATGTATGTATGTATGTATGTATGTATGTATGTATGTATGTATGTATGTATGTATGTATGTATGTATGTATGTATGTATGTATGTATGTATGTATGTATGTATGTATGTATGTATGTATGTATGTATGTATGTATGTGCGTATGTATGTGTATGTATGTATGTATGTATGTATGTATGTATGTATGTATGTATGTATGTATGTATGTATGTATGTGTGTATGTATGTATGTATGTATGTATGTATGTATGTATGTATGTATGTATGTATGTATGTATGTATGTATGTATGTATGTATGTATGTATGTATGTATGTATGTATGTATGTATGTATGTATGTATGTATGTATGTATGTATGTGCGTATGTATGTATATGTATGTATGTGCATGTATGTATGTATGTATGTATGTATGTATGTATGTATGTATGTATGTATGTATGTATGTATGTATGTATGTATGTATGTATGTATGTATGTATGTATGTATGTATGTATGTATGTATGTATGTATGTATGTATGTATGTATGTGCATATGTATGTATGTATGTATGTATGTATGTATGTATGTATGTATGTATGTATGTATGTATGTATGTATGTATGTATGTATGTATGTATGTATGTATGTATGTATGTATGTATGTATGTATGTATGTATGTATGTATGTATGTATGTATGTATGTGCATGTATGTATGTATGTATGTATGTATGTATGTATGTATGTATGTATGTATGTATGTATGTATGTATGTATGTATGTATGTATGTATGTATGTATGTATGTATGTATGTATGTATGTGTATGTATGTATGTATGTATGTATGTATGTATGTATGTATGTATGTATGTATGTATGTATGTATGTATGTATGTATGTATGTATGTATGTATGTATGTATGTATGTATGTATGTATGTATGTATGTATGTATGTATGTATGTGCATGTGCATGTGCATGTGTATGAATGTGCATGTGCATGTGTATGAATGTGCATGTGTATGAATGTTTATGTATGCATGTACATATGTATGAATGTTTATGTATGTATATATGTAATGTATGTGCATATGTATGAATGTTTATGTATGCATATGCATATGTGTGGGTATGTATATATATATATATATATATATATATATATATATATTAACCCAATAAAGTATTGGGGGATTGGGAATGATGCCGTCAATTACATTGATGGAAGCAACAATCTTTCTGCAATATTAAACTGACCCAACCCTAAAAACAAATGATGAAATAAAACACTCTAACCAGAGCGATTTACGGGAGCAATTAGGGTTATGTGCCTTGCTCAAGAGCACATCAACACACTTCTCACCTAGTTGGCTTGGGGATTACAGCCAGCGGCCTTTCAGTTACTGGCCCAATGCTCTTAACCGCTAGGCTACCTTCCATCTATTTATTTTCTTTTTGCCCACTCCCTCTCCTATTTTCCTCTCCTTTAGTTTCCTCTTCTGTCATTAGCTATTGCCCCAAACCTCTACCTCTCTCTTTCCCATTCTCCGCCATCTCCAACTGCATAACTCCCCCTTCTTCATATCTTTTCTCTTTACCTCACTCTCTCTCTACCGCCTGTCATGGTGATGATGTGTTGACCCTGTGGGAGCTGGTGGAGTCATTGACCGTGTGGTGCTGAGTGCTCTGTAGGACCTGCTGCCACGCGACTCTCAGACACACAGACTCCATCTCCTCTACTCCTAGCTCCTGCTCCAGCACAGGTTAACCAGTCTTACTTTAGAGCCGACACAGACTCCATCTCCTCTACTCCTAGCACCTGCTCCAGCACAGGTTAACCAGTCTTACTTTAGAGCCGACACAGACTCCATCTCCTCTACTCCTAGCACCTGCTCCAGCACAGGTTAACCAGTCTTACTTTAGAGCCGACACAGACTCCATCTCCTCTACTCCTAGCACCTGCTCCAGCACAGGTTAACCAGTCATATCTATAAAGCCGACACAGACTACATGCACATTACATTTTAGAGTGTTTTTTTTATTACAGTGCGCCAGAGTTTATACACAGCTGCATACATTATAACATTTTTTTATGGCCTTATGTTATTTTACCTTTGCCTATAAACAGAGGATTCTAAGATATTTGTTGAATTGCCAGAATTTCACGTAGCCATTATAAAGGAGACAAAGCCCAGGGTTTGTGTAGTATCTGTCAGCGAAGATAAGCTATGTACTGAAATGCTGGATCATGCCCTGCACTAATCACCAGAGAGGTGAGGGAGCCAAGCATCGACATAGAGTGATGTCATAAAGAGACTCAAAGGAGCTCTACCCAGTATGCTCAGCGACCGAAGCTCCTGCAGTACTCATGAATATTGAAAGGAAATGGAGAGAGAGAGAGAGAGCGGGGAGATAGGGGAAGAGAGAGAGATATGGAGAGTAAGGGAGATGGGTAGGGTCAGAAAGAGTCAGGCAGGGGGAGAAACAGGGGGTGGGGTAGAAAAGAATAGGAGGGGGAAAGGAAAAATGGGGAGAGAGAAGAAGGAAATATAGAGAGTGAAAGGGAGAGAGACAGGGAGTGGCATAGACTGAGGTAGAGGGAGAGAAGGGGGCACAAAAAATATGAATGTTGATGTGGAACTCCGACTGCTGTAATGTAATGAGAATGAGAAGAACTGGCGCGGCTCACCAGGAGAAGAGCAGAGAGAAGTTGAATTTTAAAATCCCTTTTATTTGATCAACACCCTATACTGCAGTACCAGTGTTTTCCACAAGAACAAGTAGCCAGCCAAATAGAAAAGTAGCCAGCCAGGCGCTGAAGGAGCTCTATTTTGGTGGCCTCTAGTACATTCAATAATAAGAAGAGACTTACTTGGGCCAAGAAACACGAGCAATGGACATTAGACCGATGGACATCTGTCCTTTGGTCTGATGAGTCCATCTGGTTCCATCTGAAATACATCTGAAATTATTAAATACTTGATTGAGTTTACCTCCCAGATTAGAATTGTTTTTGTGGTATTGTGTAGAAAGACATGACTTTACCATTTAAATGAATGATAATGTATGACAGTGTATTGTTACTTGTTTTGGATAACATCTAGTTCCAGGGATATATTATCAGGACTATTTTCTAAGTAAGAGAACATAAAAACCTTTTGAACATTTAACCGGTCTTCTCTTGAGATGAATCTTATTTACAGTTTTACTGCAAGGTATCAATTGTCACAATTTATATATTCTATTAAAACAGAACATTTAACTAAATGACCTACATTATATTGAAAGATAAGTCAGTCTTAAGTATTGTATCGTTCTGATTTTAATTTTCAAATCATTAGGTATGGCCCTATAAAATACATAACATTTTTTGTCTGATTCTGATTTGTTCTTTCCCAAATTCCATTTTGTCAATTTTGTTTTTGATAGGTTTCGGTTTATCCCATTTTTTTCAGGTTTTTACTTTAAAATCCCTCTTTTTGGAAGTCCACAACAATGCTTTAACCACATAAGGAGACCACTTTTGAGATCTGGGGGGAAATCATGGAAATTAGAAGCCCTTTAATTCACGTGTGCACCTACAGTAGCACCATGCTCAAAGGGATCAGTGTCTGCTTTTTAAAATTATATATATACAGTACTAGTCAAAAGTTTGGACACACCTACTCATTCAAGGGTTTTTCTTTATATTGACTATTTTCTATATTGTAGAGTACATAAAAACTAGGAAATAACACATGTAGCAACCAAAAAAGTGTTAAACAAATCAAAATATATTTTATATTTGAGATTCTTCAAAGTTGCCACCCTTTGCCTTGATGACAGCTTTGCACACTCTTGGCATTCTCTCAGCCAGCTTCATGAGTTAGTCACCTGGAATGCATTTCAATTAACAGGTGTGCCTAGTTAAAACTTATTTTGTGGAATTTCTTTCCTTCTCAATGTTTTTAGCCAATCAGTTGTGTTGTGACAAGGTAGGGGAGGTATATAGAAGATAGCCCTATTTGGTAAAAGACCATGTCCATATTATGGCAAGAACAGCTCAAATAAGCAAGCTCTATTAGAACTGGCTCTCATGAGGACCTCCACAGGAAAGGAAGACCTAGAGTTACCTCTGCTGCAGAGGATAAGTTCATGAGCGTTACCAGCCTCAGAAATTGCAGACCAAATAAATGCTTCAGAGAGTTCAAATAACAGACACATCTTAACATCAACTTTTCAGAGGAGACTGTGTGAATTAGGCCTTCTTGGTCAAATTGCTGCAAAGAAGCCACTACTAAAGGACACCAATAATAAGAAGAGACTTGCTTGGGCCAAGAAACTCGAGCAATGGACATTAGACCGATGGAAGTCCAAATTTGAGATTTTTGGTTCCAACCGCTGTGTCTTTGTGAGATGCAGAGTAGGTGAACGGATGATCTCCGCGTGTGTGGTTCCCACCATGAAGCATGGAGGAGGATGTGTGATGGTGTGTGGGTGCTTTGCTGGTGACACTGTTGGTAATTTCTTTAGAGTTCAAGGCACACTTACTTAACCGGCATGACTATCACAGGATTCTGCAGCGATACACCATCCCATCTGGTTTGAGCTTGGTGGGACTATCATTTGTTTTTCAACAGGACAATTCACTACTCTATTGAGGGACCTTATTATACAGGTTGTGTGTGTGTGCGTGTGTGTGTGTGTGTGTGTGTGTGTGTGTGTGTGTGTGTGTGTGTGTGTGTGTGTGTGTGTGTGTGTGTGTGTGTGTGTGTGTGTGTGTGTGTGTGTGTGTGTGTGTGTGTGTGTGTGTGTGTGTGTGTGTGTGTGTGTGTGTGTGTGTGCGCACCACATTTTTACTCCTGAAGTTATTTCTGCTTGCCGTAACAAAGGGGTTGAATACTTATTGACTCAAAACATTTAAACTTTAATTCATTTGTACCAGGAGGCGGGACAGACGGCGGGCTGCATTTCCCTGTCATCCCTCTCTTTGTCTTACATGCACCTATCCTATCAATGGATTGCTAGAAGATGCATATCGTTCATTGTAGAGGTAGTAGGCTTGACAGACTAGCAAATTGAAACGTTTAAATCAAAAGTTGCCTCGTTAATATGAAGTGGAAAAAGTAGCTGGCTGAATATGAGTCTATAACCAGCTGATTAGCCAACGGTCGGCTCTAATGGAAAACACTGCAGGACATCACATCAACATTCAGCCCTCAGACGTCAAGCTCATGTGTTCCAGCCTTTAAGATAAACAAGGTTAAATGGGTTTAAAAGGAAAGCTCCAGAGCCCCCTCATCATTAACAGCACAACACTTTGCTATATATAGCCTAATGTTACCTAGCGAACATTGAACATGGTTGGTTAGCTACGTGCAGATTCACGCAGGGTATTAATGTCATGAGTTCGGATTATGGTTCATTATTTACCTAGCTACTGTTAGCTAGCTACATGTCTCAACAAAAGACTCCACTATGCAAGTAACCATTTCAATAGAATGTCACTGTGACAACTGTTGATAGCCAGAGCAAATGTACCAGCTACGTCGATCTACTCCAATTTCAGAGAACTCTCGTCTGAGTGTACCGGAGCGCAGAATAACTGACGAATCTACGAACGCTCAATATGACCGGTGTCAGTAAACGTTGCCAAAAAAGCGTAAATTGTTGCCAGCAACACAGTTGCAGTAACCATCGATCAGGATAACATAAAAATAATGGTCAGTGAGCTGTTCTCTCATTTGTGTCTGGAAGTAGCTAGCAAGCTAGCCAACGTTAGCTTGGGTGCTTAACTGCTGTTGTTAGGACAGAACGCTCAGATCAACCCTTAAAGAGATGGATGGGGCTAAAGCTTAAGAGGGTGTGAACGATGCTGAATGTGTGTAGACGAAGAAGAGCTCTCCAGTAGGTACTAAATTATTCAAAGGCCATTTTCTCAAAAGCGAGATTACAATTTTATCAACTCTCAAAGCAGAATCATTAAATTACATAGAACCATGACTACATAGAACTATATTCCACATCAGGTAACTGATGCAAGCAGTAGAATCAGATTTGAAAAACAGATACAAATTCACATTATGGAACAGCAGGGACTGTGAAGCAACACAAACATATGCATACACACATTTTTTTATTTTTTTTTATTTAACCAGGCAAGTCAGTTAAGAACAAATTCTTATTTTCAATGACGGCCTGGGAACAGTGGGTTAACTGCCTGTTCAGGGGCAGAACGACAGATTTCTACCTTGTCGGCTCGGGGGTTTGAACTTGCAACCTTCGGGTTACTAGTCTAGTGCTCTAACCACTAGGCTACCCTGCCGCCTAGTGTAAACACACGTACACATGGATTTTGTGTTGTAGATATGTGGTAGTAGAGTAGGGGCCTGAGGGCACACACTTAATGTGTTGTGAAAGCTGTTGTGAATGTCTTGTAATGTTTTACAAAAATTGTATAACCACCTTAATTTTGCTGGACCCCAGGAAGTGTAGATGCTGCCTTGACAACAGCTAATAGGGATCCATAACAAATACAAAGTACCAGGTCGCTATTACTGAAACTATATTTCGGCCCTAGAATGAAAAGCCTGGAAGAGAAACCCAACCCCAAGGCCAAAAACCAGCTGGTTGGTAGCGTAAACAGCGCTATCAGTCTTGGACATTAAGAGATGAGCTAGGACAATGCTAGGATTCAGGTGCACCAGATGCCTATTAGTGGCTATCGATCCTCCATTGGAGGTCAGCTGGCCGTTTATCAATTGGCAGCTTGTACAGGATCACCAGAAGTCTTTTGGGGAAGCACCTGGGACCAAGCAACTCGGCCCACCTCGTTGACTTCGCCCCTTCCAGAGAGCCCACGTGCGACACCTAGACACATGCTGTGTACATCACCTTCTTCCCAACTGTTTTGAACTCCCCCAGTTCTAGGGTCTTGAATGACAGCTGCAGCCCCTCATAGAGAGAGGGAGAGAGATGGAAGGAGACAGAGTGGTAAAGAAGAGAGAGAAGGAATGTGATCTGCAGGTTTCTTCCATGAAGCCATTAGGGGAATATGGGACGGTTAAAGAGGGAGAGGGAATCTGATACAGTCTGAGTGGAAGTTAGGGGAGCTGAGAGAATACAATGGTTTTGATTCATACAGTGCACAGTAACTAGACATGGGTACAGATGTAGGATCTTAATTTTGCCAGTTTGCTACAACAGGATAATAATCCTGCATCAACAGGAAATGTGAATTATTATGTGTATTATAATTAATGTAGGGGTCGATCAATTATTTTGTACATTTTAAATTGTCAGATTTGAATTTACCTCACCAAAAATATATTAACCCCTACAAACATTTTCATTAATTATAATTCACATAACAATTCACATTTACTCTAATAATTCACATTTCCTGTAGCTGCAGGACTATTTTCCTGCTGTGAGAAATGCGTGTGTATTTGTGTGTATCTATTGACATTATTCATCTGTATATATGTATTTATAGGCATCGTGATATGTGAACAGTAGTACACACTATGTGCATGCATTTGAGTATGTTTAAGACAGAGAGAGAAATGGTGAGAGATAACAAAGTAACTATGCTTCGATTGTAATGGAGTGCAGAGGCAGTGGCCTGACAGAGACTATAAATATTTCAGGGCCTCCGTTTTAGCACGAGGGAGAAGAGACAACAGGAAGCTCCTTATTTGGATGTGGCTCATTATTTATTCATGAGAAGGGAGTGATTTTGTGGCTTTTTGGCATGTTCCTCTTCATGTTCAAATAGTTGGAATACAGAGAGGGAACATATGGAAGTCTGTGTGTGTGTGTACAGCATGTGTGTCATGCAGGTGAAAGAGGACCCAAAAGCGACTTAACAGAAACAGAGTTTATTCAAGTCCAAACAGAAAACGACAAATCCTGAATCCTTAACAGGAAATGTCCAAACAGGGAATAACAGAAATCCTCTAGTCTGTAGAGGGGAATAACAGGAGAAGCGGCCACAGACTGCAGGTCGCTTCGGGTAGGCGCAGGCCGTAGCTGACAGAGACACCTGCTCACACGCAGCATCTGATGAAGGCAAAAACACGACAGGACAGGGCGATACACAATCACAGCACGGTGAATTCTAAACAAGGAACCGACAGGACAGGAACGGAACACAAAGGAAGAAATAGGGACTCTAATCAGGGGAAAGGATCGGGAACAGGTGTGGGAAGACTAAATGATGATTAGGGGAAATAGGAACAGCTGGGAGCAGGAACGGAACGATAGAGAGAAGAGAGAGCGAGAGAGTGAGAGAGGGAGGGGGAGAGAGAGGGATAGAAAGAGGGAAAGAACCTAATAAGACCAGCAGAGGGAAACGAATAGAATGGGGAGCACAGGGACAAGACATGATAATAAATGACAAACATGACAGTACCCCCCACTCACCGAGCGCCTCCTGGCGCACTCGAGGAGGAATCCTGGCGGCAACGGAGGAAATCATCGATGAGTGAACGGTCCAGCACGTCCCGAGACGGAACCCAACTCCTCTCCTCAGGACCGTAACCCTCCCAATCCACTAAGTATTGGTGACCCCGTCCCGAGAACGCATGTCCATGATCTTATGTACCTTGTAAATAGGTGCGCTCTCGACAAGGACGGGAGGGGGAGGGAAGACGAACGGGGGTGCGAAGAAAGGGCTTAACACAGGAGACATGGAAGACAGGATGGACGCGACGAAGATGTCGCGGAAGAAGCAGTCGCACAGCGACAGGATTGACGACCTGGGAGACACGGAACGGACCAATGAACCGCGGAGTCAACTTACGAGAAGCTGTCGTAAGAGGAAGGTTGCGAGTGGAAAGCCACACTCTCTGGCCGCAACAATACCTTGGACTCTTAATCCTGCGTTTATTGGCGGCTCTCACAGTCTTCCCCGCAGACAAAGGCAGACCGGTAATGAAGTCTAAGGTGATGTGAGACCATGGTCGAGAAGGAATGGGGAGCGGTCTGAGACGACCGGCAGGAGGAGAGTTACCCGACTTAGTCTGCGCGCAGTCCGAACAAGCAGCCACGAAACGGCGCGTGTCACGCTCCTGAGTCGGCCACCAAAAGCGCTGGCGAATAGACGCAAGAGTGCCTCGAACACCGGGATGACCAGCTAACTTGGCAGAGTGAGCCCACTGAAGAACAGCCAGACGAGTGGAAACAGGAACGAAAAGGAGGTTACTAGGACAAGCGCGCGGCGACGCAGTGTGCGTGAGTGCTTGCTTAACCTGTCTTTCAATTCCCCAGACTGTTAACCCGACAACACGCCCATAAGGAAGAATCCCCTCGGGATCAGTAGAAGCCACAGAAGAACTAAACAGACGGGATAAGGCATCAGGCTTGGTGTTCTTGCTACCCGGACGGTAAGAAATCACAAACTCGAAACGAGCGAAAAACAACGCCCAACGAGCTTGACGGGCATTAAGTCGTTTGGCAGAACGGATGTACTCAAGGTTCTTATGGTCTGTCCAAACGACAAAAGGAACGGTCGCCCCCTCCAACCACTGTCGCCATTCGCCTAGGGCTAAGCGGATGGCGAGCAGTTCACGGTTACCCACATCATAGTTGCGCTCAGATGGCGACAGGCGATGAGAAAAATAAGCGCAAGGATGAACCTTATCGTCAGACTGGAAGCGCTGGGATAGAATGGCTCCCACGCCTACCTCTGAAGCGTCAACCTCGACAATGAATTGTCTAGTGACGTCAGGAGTAACGAGGATAGGAGCGGACGTAAAACGTTCTTTTAGAAGATCAAAAGCTCCCCTGGGCGGAACCGGACCACTTAAAACACGTCTTGACAGAAGTAAGAGCTGTGAGAGGGGCAGCAACTTGACCGAAATTACGAATGAAACGCCGATAGAAATTAGCGAAACCTAAAAAGCGCTGCAACTCGACACGTGACCTTGGAACGGGCCAATCACTGACAGCTTGGACCTTAGCGGAATCCATCTGAATGCCTTCAGCGGAAATAACGGAACCGAGAAAAGTAACGGAGGAGACATGAAAAGAGCACTTCTCAGCCTTTACGTAGAGACAATTCTCTAAAAGGCGCTGTAGAACACGTCGAACGTGCTGAACATGAATCTCGAGTGACGGAGAAAAAATCAGGATATCGTCAAGATAGACAAAAACAAAGATGTTCAGCATGTCTCTCAGAACATCATTAACTAATGCCTGAAAAACAGCTGGCGCATTGGCGAGACCGAACGGCAGAACCCGGTACTCAAAATGCCCTAACGGAGTGTTAAACGCCGTTTTCCACTCGTCCCCCTCTCTGATGCGCACGAGATGGTAAGCGTTACGAAGGTCCAACTTAGTAAAGCACCTGGCTCCCTGCAGAATCTCGAAGGCTGATGACATAAGGGGAAGCGGATAACGATTCTTAACCGTTATGTCATTCAGCCTCGATAATCCACGCAGGGGCGCAGAGTACCGTCCTTCTTCTTAACAAAAAAGAACCCCGCCCCGGCCGGAGAAGAAGAAGGCACTATGGTACCGGCGTCAAGAGACACAGACAAATAATCCTCGAGAGCCTTACGTTCGGGAGCCGACAGAGAGTATAGTCTACCTCGAGGAGGAGTGGTCCCCGGAAGGAGATCAATACTACAATCATACGACCGGTGAGGAGGAAGGGAGTTGGCTCGGGACCGACTGAAGACCGTGCGCAGATCATGATATTCCTCCGGCACTCCTGTCAAATCGCCAGGTTCCTCCTGAGAAGTAGGGGCAGAAGAAACGGGAGGGATGGCAGACATTAAACACTTCACATGACAAGAAACGTTCCAGGATAGGATAGAATTACTAGACCAATTAATAGAAGGATTATGACATACTAGCCAGGGATGACCCAAAACAACAGGAGTAAACGGTGAACGGAAAATCAAAAAGAAATAGTCTCACTGTGGTTACCAGATACTGTGAGAGTTAAAGGTAGTGTCTCAAATTTGATACTGGGAAGATGACTACCATCTAAGGCAAACATGGGCGTAGGCTTGTCTAACGGTCTGAAAGGAATGTTATGTTTCCGAACCCATGCTTCGTCCATGAAACAACCCTCAGCCCCAGAGTCAATCAAGGCACTGCATGTAGCACCCGAACCGGTCCAGCGTAGATGGACCGACATAGTAGTACAAGATCTAGATGAAGAGACCAGAGTAGTAGCGCTCACCAGTAGCCCTCCGCTTACTGATGGGCTCTGGCCTCTTACTGGACATGAATTAACAAAATGTCCAGCAACTCCGCAATAGAGGCACAGGCGGTTGGTGATCCTCCGTTCCCTCTCCTTAGTCGAGATGCGAATCCCTCCCAGCTGCATGGGCTCAGTCTCAAAGCCAGAGGAGGGAGATGGTTGCGATGCGGAGCAGGGAAACACCGTTGATGCGAGCTCTCTTCCACGAGCCCGGTGACGAAGATCTACCCGTCGTTCTATGCGGATGGCGAGAGCAATCAAAGAGTCCACATCTGAAGGAACCTCCCGGGAGAGAATCTCATCCTTAACCACTGCGTGGAGTCCCTCCAGAAAACGAGCGAGCAGCGCCGGCTCGTTCCACTCACTAGAGGCAGCAAGAGTGCGAAACTCAATAGAATAATCCGTTATGGACCGTTCACCTTGGCATAAGGAAGCCAGGGCCCTAGAAGCCTCCCTACCAAAAACTGAACGGTCAAAAACCCGAATCATCTCCTCTTTAAAGTTCTGGAATTTGTTAGAGCAATCAGCCCTTGCCTCCCAGATAGCTGTGCCCCATTCTCGAGCCCGGCCAGTAAGGAGTGAAATGACGTAAGCAACCCGAGCTCTCTCTCTAGAGTATGTGTTGGGTTGGAGAGAGAACACAATCTCACACTGCGTGAGAAAGGAGCGGCACTCAGTGGGCTGCCCGGAGTAGCAAGGTGGGTTATTAACCCTAGGTTCTGGAGGCTCGGCAGGCCAGGAAGTAACAGGTGGCACGAGACGTAGACTCTGGAACTGTCCAGAGAGGTCGGAAACCTGAGCGGCCAGGTTCTCCACGGCATGGCGAGCAGCAGACAATTCCTGCTCGTGTCTGCCGAGCATGGCTCCTTGGATCTTGACGGCAGTGTAACGAGCGTCTGAAGTCGCTGGGTCCATTCCTTGGTCGGTTCCTTCTGTCATGCAGGTGAAAGAGGACCCAAAAGCGACTTAACAGAAACAGAGTTTATTCAAGTCCAAACAGAAAACGACAAATCCTGAATCCTTAACAGGAAATGTCCAAACAGGGAATAACAGAAATCCTCTAGTCTGTAGAGGGGAATAACAGGAGAAGCGGCCACAGACTGCAGGTCGCTTCGGGTAGGCGCAGGCCGTAGCTGACAGAGACACCTGCTCACACGCAGCATCTGATGAAGGCAAAAACACGACAGGACAGGGCGATACACAATCACAGCACGGTGAATTCTAAACAAGGAACCGACAGGACAGGAACGGAACACAAAGGAAGAAATAGGGACTCTAATCAGGGGAAAGGATCGGGAACAGGTGTGGGAAGACTAAATGATGATTAGGGGAAATAGGAACAGCTGG
The DNA here is from genome assembly GCF_021184085.1 of Oncorhynchus gorbuscha. Taxonomy (NCBI): domain Eukaryota; kingdom Metazoa; phylum Chordata; class Actinopteri; order Salmoniformes; family Salmonidae; genus Oncorhynchus; species Oncorhynchus gorbuscha. The sequence continues at coordinate 14,186,454 of NC_060192.1, forward strand.
GAGCAGGAACGGAACGATAGAGAGAAGAGAGAGCGAGAGAGTGAGAGAGGGAGGGGGAGAGAGAGGGATAGAAAGAGGGAAAGAACCTAATAAGACCAGCAGAGGGAAACGAATAGAATGGGGAGCACAGGGACAAGACATGATAATAAATGACAAACATGACAATGTGAGTGTGTCTGTCCGTGTAAGTGCATATGTATGACCGTGTGTGTCTGTGTGTTCAAGTGCCTCATTCCAACACACGTACGTGACCTCTGATACTCTTGCTGTCTATCAATATTTGATCAACTCCCACTCTTGAGCGCTTCCTGGGCTAGTTATTGATTTCTCATTCTCTAGGCCATGACTCCATCTTGCCAGTCATGCAGATGGGATGCAATGCTTTCAGGAACATTTGCTCCCAAAACAAAAATGTGGGAAGTAACAAATCAGAGGTTAATCTATCTCTACACACCATTTGCAGAAAATACTCATCTCAATGCCAGGTTTACCAGCATAGGGATGGAGAGAGATGCAGAGAGGAAACTATTACCTCCTAGGGGATGTTTTTCAATTAGAAGTCTCATGATGAAAGGAAATAGAAATGTGCTGAATGGAAGGAGTGAAGAATGACTGGAGGAACCAGACCAGAGATGATAAGAATAGTGCTGATAATTATAGATGGGAGTCTAGTGTATTTATAACGGCGCACAATGACCTTCCAGATCCAGCAATTGTTTTAGCAGAGTGTATCTCTGTTTCCTCCTTCTACTGCTGAGCTCCAATTGGCTTCTGTGCTGTAGCTAATCCTGACTGTCCAGGGACCTGTGAGACTGCCACCACTCAAAACCCCATCGCCCAGTCTACTGCTAACTGAGCCTCATCATTGTGTGTGTGTGTGACGTAGAAGTGGGTCTTTGAGTAAACCCAGGAGGGTTCATTACTGTGATCCATCTCTCTGATCCTACTGGTGCTTACGTTAAAACCCGCATAACCTCTGTGTGGCTATTTTTAGTGTTTTTATGTGTGCCTGTGTTGGTATACAGTAGGTGTCTTCAGGGGAAGGTCTTTGTGTGTGAATGTGTGCATGCATGTTACTACATGTCAGAACATTCACAGCTTTCACAGTTTCTGCCAAATGTGTCACACCTGGGTTGGAGCAGGGACAACATACTACTACTACTATACATCAATCATAGATAGACTGTAACAAATCACAGTCAAGAACAGAACAGTACAGTACCTCCAGCTACAAGCCCCTCATCCTTAAATCATTATGGGTTTGGTTGATTCTCTAATTGGCTTGCCCTCTCCACTCTGCTCTTTTCTGTGGTGATGTAGGTGCAGTGGCATCTGCCCTAAATGCTTTGTCTGTCTGCCTGCCTGTCCCACTCTCTCTGCTGTGTAAGTGGAACTGAGCTGAGAGAAGCTGAAGTACGTATGTCCATCTATTCAACGTAATCCGAATTCTTGACCTGATAACCAGGCATTTACCTCTGTGTTACTCCATTCCAAAGACATGTTCACTGCTGTCTGTGATCTTCTCTAAACCATGTGATCCTAGAAGGCTGCTCTGAGTTTCAGGTTTTTTCTCCAGTTGAAGATTTGTTGACAACAGGTCAGCTGTGACAAAAGATCTGTCTGAGATCCTGAAAGTCAATCTATTTATCTCATACCTTTTCTTAACTAATTCTACACTCTCAGAAATAGATGTATGGAATTGTACTTAGAGGTACAAGCGCTTATCACGCTTGCCCTGTAAGGCACGTCCATTGTACCATTTGTTATAGGCATATAATTGTACCCTTGCAGTTTGAGCCAAAATGTACAAATTTGCCTTTTTAGGGTACTACCACATTGACAAAGCAGTTTTTTCCTTTTATGTGGCAAAAATGTACCTATTCTCTATACCAAGTCCCTCGTGTACATGCCTCTCTACCTTCCCACTTCTTCTTCCCAATTCGGTGGTAGCCCCGACCAGGACTCAAACCTGGACCCAAGCTAACAGCTTAACCATTACGCCAAGAGGTCTGTACCTTTTGACAAGGTCACTTAGATTTGGGTTAAGGACGCTACAATATTAATTACAGCACTTTATGGTCACATGCTCTTATGTCAGCTTTTATAAAGACTTCAGAACAGCGTAAATGCTCAAACTTGGAACAAAAATAACCATAGACCACTTAAACTGGTACAGAAATAACCCGAAAGCCACACCCCCGCTGAGCTACGCCTCCAATGATTGTACCTTTCAAAATATTGGGTACCAAAATGTACCATTATAGTAAATGATTTGCACATTTACCCTAAAAGGTACCGAACTATACCATGTGAAATCATGTGTACCTCTCAAGGTACATTATAAGTATTTACATATTTTAGTACCCCAGGGAACTATACTGTGCCCTCACTGTACCCTTTGTTCTGAGAGTGTACAGTACCTGAAGTTTAAATATAAAGTGGAGCTCTAAGTTATATTAAGGAAGTATTTCTAAGTGATGTGAGGACACTGAATCTAAATCACCAGTGACTGGGGCTGTCACTACAGTAACGACTTCTGACCACTCTTCTGTCAAAGGCTTTTGTCATCCCAGACCGAGACAGTGTTTCACGCTATCAAATTGCTGAGCTTTTCCTATAATCTTGACTGTTATGATGAGTGGGCTAAGCTTGCTGAACGGATAGTTTTGACTCCCCCAGGGGATTGTTATGATGAGTGGGCTAAGCTTGCTGAACAGATAGTTTTGACTCCCCCAGGGGATTGTTATGATGAGTGTGCTAAGCTTGCTGAACGGATAGTTTTGACTCCCCCAGGGGATTGTTATGATGAGTGGGCTAAGCTTGCTGAACAGATAGTTTTGACTCCCCCAGGGGATTGTTATGATGAGTGGGCTAAGCTTGCTGAACAGATAGTTTTGACTCCCCCAGGGGATTGTTATGATGAGTGGGCTAAGCTTGCTGAACAGATAGTTTTGACTCCCCCAGGGGATTGTTATGATGAGTGTGCTAAGCTTGCTGAACGGATAGTTTTGACTCCCCCAGGGGATTGTTATGATGAGTGGGCTAAGCTTGCTGAACGGATAGTTTTGACTCCCCCAGGGGATTGTTATGATGAGTGGGCTAAGCTTGCTGAACGGATAGTTTTGACTCCCCCAGGGGATTGTTATGATGAGTGGGCTAAGCTTGCTGAACAGATAGTTTTGCCTCCCTCAGGGGATTGTTATGATGAGTGGGCTGAGCTTGCTGAACAGATAGTTTTGCCTCCCCCAGGGGATTGTTATGATGAGTGGGCTAAGCTTGCTGAACGGATAGTTTTGCCTCCCCCAGGGGATTGTTATGATGAGTGGGCTAAGCTTGCTGAACAGATAGTTTTGACTCCCCCAGGGGATTGTTATGATGAGTGGGCTAAGCTTGCTGAACTGATAGTTTTGACTCCCCCAGGGGATCTTGTATAGCAGTGGGGCTCCACACTGGACTGGTTCCAATGACTGGCCAAGGAAACGCATGACTCTCACTTTTAGAAAAACAAATAATGACTCTTACGTTTTAGAAACAGCTACGATTACCAAAATATATTTACAGTAGACAACATCGCATTCCGGTTTCTGTATCATCTCATTTTCCATCTTCTCATTTACATTTACATTTACATTTAAGTCATTTAGCAGACGCTCTTATCCAGAGCGACTTACAAATTGGTGCATTCACCTTATGACATCCAGTGGAACAGTCACTTACAATAGTGCATCTAGATCTTAAAGGGGGGGTGAGAGGGATTACTTATCCTATCCTAGGTATTCCTTAAAGAGGTGGGGTTTCAGGTGTCTCCGGAAGGTGGTGATTGACTCCGCTGTCCTGGCGTCGTGAGGGAGTTTGTTCCACCATTGGGGGGCCAGAGCAGCGAACAGTTTTGACTGGGCTGAGCGGGAGCTGTACTTCCTCAGTGGTAGGGAGGCGAGCAGGCCAGAGGTGGATGAACGCAGTGCCCTTGTTTGGGTGTAGGGCCTGATCAGAGCCTGGAGGTACTGAGGTGCCGTTCCCCTCACAGCTCCGTAGGCAAGCACCATGGTCTTGTAGCGGATGCGAGCTTCAACTGGAAGCTAGTGGAGAGAACGGAGGAGCGGGGTGACGTGAGAGAACTTGGGAAGGTTGAACACCAGACGGGCTGCGGCGTTCTGGATGAGTTGAAGGGGTTTAATGGCACAGGCAGGGAGCCCAGCCAACAGCGAGTTGCAGTAATCCAGACGGAAGATGACAAGTGCCTGGATTAGGACCTGCGCCGCTTCCTGTGTGAGGCAGGGTCGTACTCTGCGGATGTTGTAGAGCATGAACCTACAGGAACGGGCCACCGCCTTGATGTTGGTTGAGAACGACAGGGTGTTGTCCAGGATCACGCCAAGGTTCTTAGCGCTCTGGGAGGAGGACACAATGGAGTTGTCAACCGTGATGGCGAGATCATGGAACGGGCAGACCTTCCCCGGGAGGAAGAGCAGCTCCGTCTTGCCGAGGTTCAGCTTGAGGTGGTGATCCGTCATCCACACTGATATGTCTGCCAGACATGCAGAGATGCGATTCGCCACCTGGTCATCAGAAGGGGGAAAGGAGAAGATTAATTGTGTGTCGTCTGCATAGCAATGATAGAGACCATGTGAGGTTATGACAGAGCCAAGTGACTTGGTGTATAGCGAGAATAGGAGAGGGCCTAGAACAGAGCCCTGGGGGACACCAGTGGTGAGAGCGCGTGGTGAGGAGACAGATTCTCGCCACGCCACCTGGTAGGAGCGACCTGTCAGGTAGGACGCAATCCAAGCGTGGGCCGCGCCGGAGATGCCCAACTCGGAGAGGGTGGAGAGGAGGATCTGATGGTTCACAGTATCGAAGGCAGCCGATAGATCTAGAAGGATGAGAGCAGAGGAGAGAGAGTTAGCTTTAGCAGTGCGGAGCGCCTCCGTGATACAGAAGAGAGCAGTCTCAGTTGAATGACTAGTCTTGAAACCTGACTGATTTGGATCAAGAAGGTCATTCAGAGAGAGATAGCGGGAGAGCGAAGAAAGAAGGGATACTGGTCTGTAATTGTTGACATCGGAGGGATCGAGTGTAGGTTTTTTCAGAAGGGGTGCAACTCTCGCTCTCTTGAAGACGGAAGGGACGTAGCCAGCGGTCAGGGATGAGTTGATGAGCGAGGTGAGGTAAGGGAGAAGGTCTCCGGAAATGGTCTGGAGAAGAGAGGCAGAATCAGGAGATAGGTTTGAGAAGGTTTGAGCAGAGGGAAGAGATGATAGGATGGAAGAGGAGAGAGTAGCGGGGGAGAGAGAGCGAAGGTTGGGACGGCGCGATACCATCCGAGTAGGGGCAGTGTGGGAGGTGTTGGATGAGAGCGAGAGGGAAAAGGATACAAGGTAGTGGTCGGAGACTTGGAGGGGAGTTGCAATGAGGTTAGTGGAAAAACAGCATCTAGTAAAGATGAGGTCGAGCGTATTGCCTGCCTTGTGAGTAGGGGGGAAGGTGAGAGGGTGAGGTCAAAAGAGGAGAGGAGTGGAAAGAAGGAGGCAGAGAGGAATGAGTCAAAGGTAGACGTGGGGAGGTTAAAGTCGCCCAGAACTGTGAGAGGTGAGCCGTCCTCAGGAAAGGAGCTTATCAAGGCATCAAGCTCATTGATGAACTCTCCGAGGGAACCTGGAGGGCGATAAATGATAAGGATGTTAAGCTTGAAAGGGCTGGTAACTGTGACAGCATGGAATTCAAAGGAGGCGATAGACAGATGGGTAAGGGGAGAAAGAGAGAATGACCACTTGGGAGAGATGAGGATCCCGGTGCCACCACCCCGCTGACCAGAAGCTCTCGGGGTGTGCGAGAACACGTGGGCGGACGAAGAGAGAGCAGTAGGAGTAGCAGTGTTGTCTGTGGTGATCCATGTTTCCGTCAGTGCCAAGAAGTCGAGGGACTGGAGGGAGGCATAGGCTGAGATGAACTCTGCCTTGTTGACCGCAGATCGGCAGTTCCAGAGGCTACCGGAGACCTGGAACTCCACGTGGGTCGTGCGCGCTGGGACCACCAGATTAGGGTGGCCGCGGCCACACGGTGTGGAGCGTTTGTATGGTCTGTGCAGAGAGGAGAGAACAGGGATAGACAGACACATAGTTGACAGGCTACAGAAGAGGCTACGCTAATGCAAAGGAGATTGGAATGACAAGTGGACTACACGTCTCGAAAGTTCAGAAAGTTAAGCTTACGTAGCAAGAATCTTATTGACTAAAATGATTAAAATGATACAGTACTGCTGAAGTAGGCTAGCTGGCAGTGGGTGCCTTGTTGACACTACACTAATCAAGTCGTTCCGTTGAGTGTAATAGTTTCTGCAGTGCTGCTATTCGGGGGCTAGCTGGCTAGCTAGTAGTGTTGTTTACGTTACGTTGCGTTAAAAGAACGACAATAGCTGGCTAGCTAACCTAGAAAATCGCTCTAGACTACACAATTATCTTTGATACAAAGACGGCTATGTAGCTAGCTATGTAGCTAGCTACGATCAAACAAATCAAACCTTTGTACTGTAATGAAATGAAATAAAAATGTGATACTACCTGTGAATGCGACCGGGTTGTGAGTCTATTCGGTAGACGTTGGCTAGCTGTTGGCTAGCTAGCAGAGTCTCCTACGTTAAGGACGACAAATAGCTGGCTAGCTAACCTCGGTAAATTAAGATAATCACTCTAAGACTACACACTCTAAACCTAAACTACACAATTATCTTGGATACGAAGATACGAAGACAGCAAAGACAACTATGTAGCTAGCTAACACTACACTAATCAAGTCGTTCAGTTGAGTGTAATAGTTTCTCCAGTGCAGCTAATCAGTGGACGTTAGCTAGCTGGCTAGTGAAGACTACGTTAGGACGGCGAAATACGATAATTACGCAATTATCTTTGATACAAAGACGGCTATGTAGTTAGCTGAGAAGAAATTGCTAAGATTAGACAAATCAAACCGTTGTGCTATAATGAAATGTAATGAAAAAGTTATACTACCTGCGGGAGCAAAGTGCCGATGCGACCACTCGCTCCAACCCGGAAGTACCTAGGAACTCTCCACTTCTTCAGTTACCCACCTGTGATTATGTGTCATGGAGCTTGTTCCTTATAATGTCTATATTTACGTCTTGTGGAATATTTTGTCTTTGAATGTAATGTGTTTAGTAAGTGTGGAATTGCAGTTGTCTTTTGTTGTCGTTGCCATGGTGTGTTTTGCGGAAGGCATACTTTCTGTTGATTTATTGCAGCATAGCTTTTATTTGGATATAGCACTTTGTTTTTGTATTTGTGTGTTTTGGCTCAAATGTGGCTGTGTGTGTTTTAGTCTTTAGTCTTTCAGTTGAAATGAGTGATAGCGTGCAGTCTCCCTGTGTGTTTGGCTCTGTTTTCACTGGGTCGGCTGTGGCTTAGGAGAGCAGAGCTCCGGTCTTCCTGGGCTGTGGTCGCCGCCTATCTTTGTCGCTTTATACATGGCTCCATGTTGGAGCTGGAGCTCTAGATTGACCTTGACGGTGTGTGTCATACGTGTGTGCTGTTGTAGTCCTAGTCCATTGGATATACCACATCGGGGGTATCCCAGTGTTTGCTTATTTTCATACTCATCTTAGGCTACATGCCTTTTGCGTGCATGAAGTTCCTTCTAAAGCCACCCTTTATGTGGCTGCAAATTGTATGTGGGACTGTGTGTTCATGATTTTTTGAGCATGTTTTTCGGCTGTTCGTTTTCTTTGCCAAGGTGGATGGGTTTGTTTTCTTTGCCAAGGTGGATGGGTTTCTTTTCTCTTGCCAAGGTGGATGGGTTTCTTTTCTTTGCCAAGGTGAATGGGTTTCTTGTCTTTGCCAAGGTGGATGGGTTTCTTTTCTTTGCCAAGGTGGATGGGTTTCTTTTCTTTGCCAAGGTGGATGGGTTTGTTTTCTTTGACAAGGTGGATGGGTTTGTTTTCTTTGCCAAGGTGGATGGGTTTGTTTTCTTTGCCAAGGTGGATGGGTTTCTTTTCTGTGCCAAGGTGGATGGGTTTCTTTTCTGTGCCAAGGTGGATGGGTTTCTTTTCTGTGCCAAGGTGGATGGGTTTCTTTTCTTTGCCAAGGTGGATGGGTTTCTTTTCTTTGCCAAGGTGGATGGGTTTCTTTTCTTTGCCAAGGTGGATGGGTTTCTTTTTTTTGCCAAGGTGGATGGGTTTCTTTTCTTTGCCAAGGTGGATGGGTTTCTTTTTTTTGCCAAGGTGGATGGGTTTCTTTTCTTTGCCAAGGTGGATGGGTTTCTTTTCTTTGCCAAGGTGGATGGGTTTCCTTTCTTTGCCAAGGTGGATGGGTTTCTTTTCTTTGCCAAGGTGGATGGGTTTCTTTTCTTTGCCAAGGTGGATGGGTTACATTAGCAGGCTTTGTGTCTTGTTCCAGGGAGTCTTCCAAGCTTACGAATTGTGTATACCTGTCTTTATTGTGTTTGTGTTACGTAACAGGTGGTCTTGTTCTAGGATTGTGTGTGTGTACTGTACACTGTATTTGGAAGCATCTGCTTTTTGTATCCACACAGTTTGAGTACAAAGAGTATGCACTTTCATCCTTTAGATTCAGATGCACAAGGATGTACAGTGGGGCAAAAAAGTATTTAGTCAGCCACCAATTGTGCAAGTTCTCCCACTTAAAAAGATGAGAGAGGACTGTAATTTTCATCATAGGTACACTTCAACTATGACAGACAAAATGAGAAAAAAATTCAGAAAATCACATTGTAGGATTTTTAATGAATTTATTTGCAAATTATTGTGGAAAATAAGTATTTGGTCAATAACAAAAGTTTATCTCAATACTTTGTTATATACCCTTTGTTGGCAATGATAGAGGTCAAACGTTTTCTGTCAGTCTTCACACTGTTGCTGGTATTTTGGCCCATTCCTCCATGCAGATCTCCTCTAGAGCAGTGATATTTTGGGGCTATTGCCGGGCAACATGGACTTTCAACTCCCTCCAAAGATTTTCTATGGGGTTGAGATCTGGAGACTGGCTAGGCCACTCCAGGACCTTGAAATGCTTCTTACGAAGCCACTCATCATTGTCATGCTGAAAGACCCAGCCACGTTTCATCTTCCATGCCCTTGCTGATGGAAGGAGGTTTTCACTCAAAATCTCACGATACATGGGCAGAAAAACAGCACCAAAGCATGATGTTTCCACCCCCATGCTTCACAGTAGGTATGGTGTTCTTTGGATGCAACTCAGCATTCTCCTCCAAACACGACGAGTTGAGTTTTTACCAAAACGTTCTATTTTGGTTTCATCTGACCATATGACATTCTCCCAATCTTCTTCTGGATCATCCAAATGCTCTCTAGCAAACTTCAGATGAGCCTGGACATGTACTGGCTTAAGCAGGGGGACACGTCTGGCAGTGCAGGATTTGATTTGAGTCCCTGGCGGCGTAGTGTGTTACTGATGGTAGGCTTTGTTACTTTGGTCCCAGCTCTCTGCAAGTCATTCACTAGGTCCCCCCGTGTGGTTCTGGGATTTTTGCTCACTGTTCTTGTGATCATTTTGACCCCACGGGGTGAGATCTTGCGTGGAGCCCCAGATCGAGGGAGATTATCAGTGGTCTTGTATGTCTTCCATTTCCTAATAATTGCTCCCACAGTTGATTTCATTACATTTAAAGTCATTTAGCAGACGCTCTTATCCAGATTTCTTCAAACCAAGCTGCTTACCTATTGCAGATTCAGTCTTCCCAGCCTGGTGCAGGTCTACAATTTTGTTTCTGGTGTCCTTTGACAGCTCTTTGGTCTTGGCCATAGTGGAGTTTGGAGTGTGACTGTCATGTTTTGTCATTTATTATCATGTCTTGTCCCTGTGCTCCCCATTCTATTCGTTTCCCTCTGCTGGTCTTATTAGGTTCTTTCCCTCTTTCTATCCCTCTCTCTCCCCCTCCCTCTCTCACTCTCTCGCTCTCTCTTCTCTCTATCGTTCCGTTCCTGCTCCCAGCTGTTCCTATTCCCCTAATCATCATTTAGCCTTCCCACACCTGTTCCCGATCCTTTTCCCTGATTAGAGTCCCTATTTCTCTCCTTGTTATTCGTTTCTGCCCTGTCGGTTCCTTGTCTAGAATTCACCGTGCTGTGTTTGTGTATCGCCCTGTCGTGTCGTGTTTTCCTCAGATGCTGCGTGGTGAGCAGGTGTCTGAGTCTGTCTGGTTCAAGTGCCTTCCCGAGGCAACCTGCTGTTCACCTGCTGTTCAAGATCGAGTCTCCAGTTTGTCCTCGTCATTTCGAGTGAAAGTTGTGTTTTTTGTTTGTATTTACTTTACTGGATTAAAGACTCTGTTTTCGCCAAGTCGCTTTTGGGTCCTCTTTCACCTGCATGACAGAAGGAACCGACCAAGGAATGGACCCAGCGACTTCAGACGCTCGTTACACTGCCGTCAAGATCCAAGGAGCCATGCTCGGCAGACACGAGCAGGAATTGTCTGCTGCTCGCCATGCCGTGGAGAACCTGGCCGCTCAGGTTTCCGACCTCTCTGGACAGTTCCAGAGTCTACGTCTCGTGCCACCTGTTACTTCCTGGCCTGCCGAGCCTCCAGAACCTAGGGTTAATAACCCACCTTGCTACTCCGGGCAGCCCACTGAGTGCCGCTCCTTTCTCACGCAGTGTGAGATTGTGTTCTCTCTCCAACCCAACACATACTCTAGAGAGAGAGCTCGGGTTGCTTACGTCATTTCACTCCTTACTGGCCGGGCTCGAGAATGGGGCACAGCTATCTGGGAGGCAAGGGCTGATTGCTCTAACAAGTTCCAGAACTTTAAAGAGGAGATGATTCGGGTTTTTGACCGTTCAGTTTTTGGTAGGGAGGCTTCTAGGGCCCTGGCTTCCTTATGCCAAGGTGAACGGTCCATAACGGATTATTCTATTGAGTTTCGCACTCTTGCTGCCTCTAGTGAGTGGAACGAGCCGGCGCTGCTCGCTCGTTTTCTGGAGGGACTCCACGCAGTGGTTAAGGATGAGATTCTCTCCCGGGAGGTTCCTTCAGATGTGGACTCTTTGATTGCTCTCGCCATCCGCATAGAACGACGGGTAGATCTTCGTCACCGGGCTCGTGGAAGAGAGCTCGCATCAACGGTGTTTCCCTGCTCCGCATCGCAACCATCTCCCTCCTCTGGCTCAGAGTCTGAGCCCATGCAGCTGGGAGGGATTCGCATCTCGACTAAGGAGAGGGAACGGAGGATCACCAACCGCCTGTGCCTCTATTGCGGAGTTGCTGGACATTTTGTTAATTCATGTCCAGTAAAAGCCAGAGCTCATCTGTAAGCGGAGGGCTACAGGTGAGCGCAACTACTCAAGTCTCTCCATCAAAATCCTGTACTACTTTGTCGGTCCATCTACGCTGGACCGGTTCGGGTGCTACATGTAGTGCCTTGATAGACTCTGGGGCTGAGGGTTGTTTCATGGACGAAGCATGGGTTCGGAAACATGACATTCCTTTCAGAGAGTTAGAGAAGCCTACGCCCATGTTCGCCTTAGATGGTAGTCATCTTCCCAGTATCAGATTTGAGACACTACCTTTAACCCTCACAGTATCTGGTAACCACAGTGAGACTATTTCTTTTTGATTTTTCGTTCACCGTTTACACCTGTTGTTTTGGGTCATCCCTGGCTAGTATGTCATAATCCTTCTATTAATTGGTCTAGTAATTCTATCCTATCCTGGAACGTTTCTTGTCATGTGAAGTGTTTAATGTCTGCCATCCCTCCCGTTTCTTCTGTCCCTACTTCTCAGGAGGAACCTGGCGATTTGACAGGAGTGCCGGAGGAATATCATGATCTGCGCACGGTCTTCAGTCGGTCCCGAGCCAACTCCCTTCCTCCTCACCGGTCGTATGATTGTAGTATTGATCTCCTTCCGGGGACCACTCCTCCTCGGGGTAGACTATACTCTCTGTCGGCTCCCGAACGTAAGGCTCTCGAGGATTATTTGTCTGTGTCTCTTGACGCCGGTACCATAGTGCCTTCTTCCTCTCCGGCCGGGGCGGGGTTCTTTTTTGTTAAGAAGAAGGACGGTACTCTGCGCCCCTGCGTGGATTATCGAGGGCTGAATGACATAACGGTTAAGAATCGTTATCCGCTTCCCCTTATGTCATCAGCCTTCGAGATTCTGTTGGACCTTCGTAACGCTTACCATCTCGTGCGCATCAGAGAGGGGGACGAGTGGAAAACGGCGTTTAACACTCCGTTAGGGCATTTTGAGTACCGGGTTCTGCCGTTTGGTCTCGCCAATGCGCCAGCTGTTTTTCAGGCATTAGTTAATGATGTTCTGAGAGACATGCTGAACATCTTTGTTTTTGTCTATCTTGACAATATCCTGATTTTTTCTCCGTCACTCGAGATTCATGTTCAGCACGTTCGACGTGTTCTACAGCGCCTTTTAGAGAATTGTCTCTACGTAAAGGCTGAGAAGTGCTCTTTTCATGTCTCCTCCGTTACTTTTCTCGGTTCCGTTATTTCCGCTGAAGGCATTCAGATGGATTCCGCTAAGGTCCAAGCTGTCAGTGATTGGCCCGTTCCAAGGTCACGTGTCGAGTTGCAGCGCTTTTAGGTTTCGCTAATTTCTATCGGCGTTTCATTCGTAATTTCGGTCAAGTTGCTGCCCCTCTCACAGCTCTTACTTCTGTCAAGACGTGTTTTAAGTGGTCCGGTTCCGCCCAGGGAGCTTTTGATCTTCTAAAAGAACGTTTTACGTCCGCTCCTATCCTCGTTACTCCTGACGTCACTAGACAATTCATTGTCGAGGTTGACGCTTCAGAGGTAGGCGTGGGAGCCATTCTATCCCAGCGCTTCCAGTCTGACGATAAGGTTCATCCTTGCGCTTATTTTTCTCATCGCCTGTCGCCATCTGAGCGCAACTATGATGTGGGTAACCGTGAACTGCTCGCCATCCGCTTAGCCCTAGGCGAATGGCGACAGTGGTTGGGGGGCGACCGTTCCTTTTGTCGTTTGGACAGACCATAAGAACCTTGAGTACATCCGTTCTGCCAAACGACTTAATGCCCGTCAAGCTCGTTGGGCGTTGTTTTTCGCTCGTTTCGAGTTTGTGATTTCTTACCGTCCGGGTAGCAAGAACACCAAGCCTGATGCCTTATCCCGTCTGTTTAGTTCTTCTGTGGCTTCTACTGATCCCGAGGGGATTCTTCCTTATGGGCGTGTTGTCGGGTTAACAGTCTGGGGAATTGAAAGACAGGTTAAGCAAGCACTCACGCACACTGCGTCGCCGCGCGCTTGTCCTAGTAACCTCCTTTTCGTTCCTGTTTCCACTCGTCTGGCTGTTCTTCAGTGGGCTCACTCTGCCAAGTTAGCTGGTCATCCCGGTGTTCGAGGCACTCTTGCGTCTATTCGCCAGCGCTTTTGGTGGCCGACTCAGGAGCGTGACACGCGCCGTTTCGTGGCTGCTTGTTCGGACTGCGCGCAGACTAAGTCGGGTAACTCTCCTCCTGCCGGTCGTCTCAGACCGCTCCCCATTCCTTCTCGACCATGGTCTCACATCGCCCTAGACTTCATTACCGGTCTGCCTTTGTCTGCGGGGAAGACTGTGATTCTTACGGTTGTCGATAGGTTCTCTAAGGCGGCACATTTCATTCCCTCGCTAAACTTCCTTCCGCTAAGGAGACGGCACAAATCATTATCGAGAATGTATTCAGAATTCATGGCCTCCCGTTAGACGCCGTTTCAGACAGAGGCCCGCAATTCACGTCACAGTTTTGGAGGGAGTTCTGTCGTTTGATTGGTGCGTCCGTCAGTCTCTCTTCCGGGTTTCATCCCCAGTCTAACGGTCAAGCAGAGAGGGCCAATCAGACGATTGGTCGCATACTACGCAGCCTTTCTTTCAGAAACCCTGCGTCTTGGGCAGAACAGCTCCCCTGGGCAGAATACGCTCACAATTCGCTTCCTTCGTCTGCTACCGGGTTATCTCCGTTTCAGAGTAGTCTGGGTTACCAGCCTCCTCTGTTCTCATCCCAGCTTGCCGAGTCCAGCGTTCCCTCCGCTCAAGCGTTTGTCCAACGTTGTGAGCGCACCTGGAGGAGGGTGAGGTCTGCACTTTGCCGTTACAGGGCACAGACTGTGAGAGCCGCCAATAAACGCAGGATTAAGAGTCCAAGGTATTGTTGCGGCCAGAGAGTGTGGCTTTCCACTCGCAACCTTCCTCTTACGACAGCTTCTCGTAAGTTGACTCCGCGGTTCATTGGTCCGTTCCGTGTCTCCCAGGTCGTCAATCCTGTCGCTGTGCGACTGCTTCTTCCGCGACATCTTCGTCGCGTCCATCCTGTCTTCCATGTCTCCTGTGTTAAGCCCTTTCTTCGCAACCCCGTTCGTCTTCCCTCCCCCCCTCCCGTCCTTGTCGAGAGCGCACCTATTTACAAGGTACATAAGATCATGGACATGCGTTCTCGGGGACGGGGTCACCAATACTTAGTGGATTGGGAGGGTTACGGTCCTGAGGAGAGGAGTTGGGTTCCGTCTCGGGACGTGCTGGACCGTTCACTCATTGATGATTTCCTCCGTTGCCGCCAGGATTCCTCCTCGAGTGCGCCAGGAGGCGCTCGGTGAGTGGGGGGTACTGTCATGTTTTGTCATTTATTATCATGTCTTGTCCCTGTGCTCCCCATTCTATTCGTTTCCCTCTGCTGGTCTTATTAGGTTCTTTCCCTCTTTCTATCCCTCTCTCTCCCCTCCCTCTCTCACTCTCTCGCTCTCTCTTCTCTCTATCGTTCCGTTCCTGCTCCCAGCTGTTCCTATTCCCCTAATCATCATTTAGCCTTCCCACACCTGTTCCCGATCCTTTTCCCTGATTAGAGTCCCTATTTCTCTCCTTGTTATTCGTTTCTGCCCTGTCGGTTCCTTGTCTAGAATTCACCGTGCTGTGTTTGTGTATCGCCCTGTCGTGTCGTGTTTTCCTCAGATGCTGCGTGGTGAGCAGGTGTCTGAGTCTGTCTGGTTCAAGTGCCTTCCCGAGGCAACCTGCTGTTCACCTGCTGTTCAAGATCGAGTCTCCAGTTTGTCCTCGTCATTTCGAGTGAAAGTTGTGTTTTTTTGATTGTATTTACTTTACTGGATTAAAGACTCTGTTTTCGCCAAGTCGCTTTTGGGTCCTCTTTCACCTGCATGACAGTGACTGTTTGAGGTTGTGGACAGGTGTCTTTTATACTGATAACAAGTTCAAACAGGTGCAATTAATACAGGTAACGAGTGGAGAACAGGGGAGCCTCTTAAAGAAGAAGTTACAGGTCTGTGAGAGCCAGAAATCTTGCTTGTTTGTAGGTGACCAAATTCTTATTTTCCACCATAATTTGCAAATAAATTCATAAAAAATCCTACAATGTGATTTTCTGTATTTTTTTTCTCATTTTGTCTATCATAGTTGAAGTGTACTTATGATGAAAATTACAGGGAGAACTTGCACAATTGTTGGCTGACTAAATACTTTTTTGCCCCACTGTATGTGTGTGTTTCTTTATCTTTCCATACACGCTTCATCTATATGTGCTCAGACTCCCTTGTGTCGGCCGGTATGGTGCATTTGTACTTTAAACTTGGGTTTATGGGTGTGTTAGTTCTTATGCTCGTGTGTTTTCTGTTTGTCGGTAAATCACATTACAGTAACAGGCTTTGACTTCGTCTACTGACTTCAAGACTAATATGTAGTCTGCCGTGCGGTCTGCATGTGTGCGTCTGCATACCGTATCTGTGTCACTTTAACAGGCCTTGTCTTCGTGTTGATGTGTCTTCTAGGCTCATGTGGTTCAGCGCCGGCTTGGCCAACAGGACAGTAGTGTGAGCTCTGAGAGGTCGACCAGTCGAGCCCGGGGAATATGGTACTATGACTACAGAGTAAATATCATCTGAAACACATGCCGTGTACTTCAACACTTTCTCTCTACATGTCTCTATGGCAGCTCTATGTAGCCGTGGTTTATGTCCTTGCATCTCCTTGGGGATCTTCCCCTCATGGCTTCTTGAGCTCTCTGTACGACTTATGTGCTGTCGTCGTTGTGATGTGGCAAGTCAGTGCAATTAGGTTTGGTGGTGTTTTGCAATACCGTGTATCTATCCTCACCGCTTTCCTCTCTTTACCTACTTGTATGTAGTACTTGTTTGTCTTTGTGTGTTTGGTGGACAATATTTGTGACTGTGAGTTTGCAAGAGTAACGTGGTGTCTTTATTGGTGCACATGTGTGCATTCTTCACCGTGCGTGGCAACTCTGGATGTCTGTTTATGAACTGTTTATGAGCGTGTGTGCTGTCCCGTCTACCACTGTGTTTTTACGTCCGTCTATAATATGTATGAGTGTGTTTGAGTAAAAGAGAAGAATGTATTCATATCTAACATTGACTGGTCCTTTTAGGGTAAGATATCTGTATTTCTTTTAAGAACTCCACTCACTGCAGTGTACACATCTTTCCATCCACTCACCTTGAATCACATCATTTCCCCCCTTTCCAAATGGACGTAATCCATTACAATCCAGTAGAGGCCTGTACATGCACACCCCCTCTGGAAACAAATGTAGCTTTTAGAAGAAATGGCCTTGGGAGAGCAGACAGGTTTTCTGTACTGCACGTGTATAGCCTACACATGCACACACACAGCCTCAGCCACACACTACAGAGCACTGTGATAGCGCTGAGTGCGCCTGTCCTCTGGGAGTTTAGTCATCTGGAGAGAAGCAAGCCGGAAAACACAGCGATATGATACAGTATTAGATTCCTCCACAGATATGAGATTAAAGGCTTTCATTTCTCAACCCTCCTCTCTTCCACTGGCCGCGTCAATGGAGGAATGCCTGTGACACATGTACGTCACGTCATACTGCAGCATGCCATGATGACACAGCATCACATCAATATGACACGAGAGGGACAGATACACACACTGATATGAGGGAAGGAAGGGGGAGAAGGAGGGAGGGAAGAGTGAGATGAACACGCACCAGACGGAGGGTGTGAGAGAATGAGGCGGGGAGCCTGCCTTGCAAGGGACGAAGAGGGGATCTGGAGAGGGAGGAAGAGAGAGAGCGCAAGAAGGATAATGAGATAAAGAGAGAGAGGGCGGGGGGAACGTGAGTGATGGGAAGGGGGCATGCTGAGTGTAAATCACCATGTTTGGCTTGAGGATCTGATTACTGGATACAATTGACGCATTGACTTCACATGGCGATTACAAAGTAATAGACAGGGCTGGGATGGATTGCTTTAAATTGACCACATATTACAGACAGAGGGATGGAGAGGGGGATGGAGAGAGAGGGAAGACATGAGAAGGAAAATCAATTGTGCCTCGTAGCGAGTCATCACAATCTGACATAAAATGTAATTTCAAAGATGTTCTGCAGTCATTTCCATTTCTTGGAAGATATGAAAACATAGGATAGGACACACACACACACACACACACACACACACACACACACACACACACACACACACACACACACACACACACACACACACACACACACACACACACACACACACACACACACACACACACACACACACACACACACACACACACACACACACACACACAAGCACAATCAAGAACGTTGATCGACTGCCTCTACCCTCAGACAATCAAGTTAAGAAACACGCTTTGAAGATCATAGATGCACTCATCAATCCATTTCAGAGACTGACTGAGGGGAGGCGGCGGCTGGAGACGTTATTCTCACCATTCTGCTCACATATGGCCCACTATATCCAACATGTCAACAAAGCTGTGAAATCCTAGAACAAAATGCCCAAAGGCCGCAGAACGAAAATAGGAGCATAAACATGCTCAACACTCGCTGCCAAGTCGGTGCGGGAACTCAGAACTGCAGCAAGAGGTTTCGCATGTGAAAACATCCTACAAGTAGTATAATATTGGTTTCTTACAGGGGAACGTTGACTCCATGGCACCAGTCTTCCAAATGTCCGCCGTCAACTCTAAGATGCGAAGGCAACTGAGACAGACAAGGTGAAAAATACATAGATCATATACCTCTCAGGATATCCCTTAGTTACTGCAGGTCAGAATGAAATATTATAGAAATATTTCAGGGATCCCTACAAAGGTGGAACTGGTACTGTTCATGTGTATCAGATATGAATCCAATATATATTTATACTTCCTGTTTGACATGAATCAGAGATTTCTTTCAGCACTCGTGTGTGCTTAATGCATAGTTTTTGTGTGATTAATGCATAGCTTTTGTGTGAGGGAGAGGAATGATCTCGGTATCTAACACATTGCCTGAGACTGAATACAAATACACACACACTGTTAGCATTAGGCTGGCGAAACCTCAGCCTGGACACATCAGCCATACATCGCTGAGGGAGAGAGTGAGTGGGGAAAAAGAGCAGCTTTACACCCCTTCCCACTGGGATCACACACAGGAGGAGATCAAAGGAGAGAGGGAGAGAAATAGAGAGTTAAGAACGCAAGGTAAGGGAGAGGTAAAGAAAGAGAGGCACAGTTGAAGTTGAAAGTTTACATACACTTAGGTTGGAGTCATTAAAACTTGTTTTTCAACCACTCCACAAATGTCTTGTTAACAAACTATAGTTTTGGCATTTTTACAACAATTGTTTACAGACCAATTATTTCACTTACATCTTATCACTTATCACAATTCCAGTGGGTCTGAAGTTTACATACACTAAGTTGACTGTGCCTTTAAACAGCTTGAAAATTCCAGAAAATTATGTCATCAGAAGCTTCTGATAGGCTAATTGACAACATTTTAGTCAATTGGAGATTGTACCTGTAGATGTATTTCAAGGCCTCCCTAACCATGGTTACACATCAATTAAAAACACAACACCAAATCTTCCTCTACATGAACTAAACACAACAGCCTATGAATAACCCATATACTCATAAACAGATCAATGTTGTTAACCATTTTGCAATAGGCAAACTCAACCCTCAGTCTCGCTGCAAACAACCCCTCCATCCCCACACAAAATGAAGCAAAGAACAACACCCCTTCGACTGAACCTGTACTTCGGCCCAAATATAAATTGTTGGGAAGAGAAACCTCTCCCAGAGCTGGGAACCAGCTTGTGATCAGGTCAGTCATCCCGACCAACCTGGGACACTGTAAAAACAGATGTGCCAGAGTTTCAGACTCAGCACAGAAAGGACACCCTTCCCCAGCAGTAGGATCCAGGTGTACCAGATACATATTGGTGGCTATGGCTCCAGCTGTCCTCTTTTCATGAGGTAGCGTGTATACAGACCACCAACAGCCTTTTGGGAAGGCCCCTGGACCAAACACACCCACCCACCTCTGCGATTTGACTTCTTCCAGGGAAGAAGCACGGGACACTTTTATACAGATTTTGTACATGGACTTCTTTCCCACCGCCTTGAACTCCCCCATCTCCGGGGATTCGAAGGAAAGCAGCACCCCCACGTCCTCCTCTAATGCCCCCGCCACAGCCCTCCGTCCACAGATCAAAATTGGAAGTGTCAGTCACGTACTGCCAATGAAGTACTGGCAAGGAATTACAGACCTCAGCTACAACCTTCCTCAGTAGGCGAGATGATCGGATCCCCGCTCTTTCTCCCAGCTCCTCCAACGATCTGCTCCTACTGCACATCAGATGACCCAGCTTGGTAGACCCCACACCTAACAGGCATGAACGTAGGCTGGCTGAGCCCATAGCACGGGACTGGATGGCACATTGTTGTAAAAAAGAGTCTCTTCAAAAAAGCCCCATCCCTGGTGGTGTGCCGGCCTTACTGGACTTGACAAAAACTCTCCAAGCTTGCATAACTGACTCATAAAATGGAGTCATATCACCCCACTCTAGCTTTAAGAGGAAAATATGCTTGTCTCAGCCCAAACAACCCGCTTTCATCATCAATGCATAGGCTTTGTAGACCCAGCTAGAACCATCACAGTACAACAGTCTCTGGGTTGCTTGAAGCCAGAAAGCCATGATCCTGGAAAAAATGTCCACCAAACCTTGCCCACCCTTGTGCAGTGGCAGGTACAGGGCCAAAGCTTTAATCCAATGTTGTCCAGACCAAAATAAATTGACACGGGTCCTCTGAAGCTCTTGTATCAGACCCCCCTGTGGCTGTAAAATCATTAGGCTGTGACACAGGGTAGAGGCAGCTAGATAATTGGCTACCAACACCCTTCCCCTATAAGACAGCTGGGGTAGCACCCATTTCCACCTTGACAATCTGCCACACATTTTCTCCACTACACCCTCCCAGTTATTTTTCTGAAAGACATTGGGACCTAGAAAACCCTCCAAAATTCTTCATTCCATCTCTGCCCCACTGAATGTCCCTGGTAACCGTGGAGCAGACCCCTTCTGAAGCTGACCTGCCCACAGCGATTCGCTCTTTTTCCAATTGAATCTAGCAGAGGAGGCCCCCCTCATACACCGTTAAAGCGTTTGAGAGAACCTTAATATCCTCACCCCTGTAACAAAACAGTCACCTCATCTGCATATGCAGACAGTGCTATTGTGGGACCCTTCATTACCAGTGGCACAGAGAAACCAGTAAGCCTCGCTCTTAAAACATTTACATTTACATTTAAGTCATTTAGCAGACGCTCTTATCCAGAGCGACTTACAAATTAAATTATGATAGAGGTCAATTAAAAAACATTGGTTCAATTTCAAGACTATATAAGTGCCCTGAAATTGGGCATCCCTGCCTGATAGCCCTCTGGACGGAGATGGGGCAACTCATAACTGAGTGATGTGGAAAGCTCCTGCACAGTACCAAGCAACTCTCTGCTCAAGGCCCAATTGACGAGATCCATGTAGGAACTGTTCAGCACACAGAGAATCACAATCCTCTGGCAGAGTAGAACTCCACGGCATGTTGGCGCATTTCACTGTCATCCGTGGTCACCTTCCCACCAGGGAGACGAAGGCAGACCATCTGTTTGTGTTGCAATGTCGACTACCCTAAGAACTCTAGGAGCATCCATATCCTTGAGGGTAGAAAAGCGAGACCTAATCAAGGCACCCATAAGTTAAGTCTTTCATGTAGAAAAGACCTCCGTTCATGTTTCTTGTCCTGTAAGTTCATGACTAGTCCAGGGCCTTTCTGAGTGAACAACTTCAATTCAACTGATTTGATGTCCTGTTCAAGGGCCCTGATAGTCTCTTTAACTTCAGTATGAGACAGAGCAGTATACTGTAAACAAAACAATCGTTTTTGGGCCTTCCCAACCTCCCACCATTGTCTCAAGGACTCAAAATTCAATTTTGTAACCCTCCATTTTTCTCAAAACAACAAAAATCATTCACAAAACACGACATCATGTAACAATTTAACATTAAAATACCAATAAGGTGATGACCTTCATGGACAGGACAAGTGAATATCAACAGACACATTATGGTGATCAGAAAAACCCACAGGAGTAATGTCACACCTTCCAACCATACTACAGTAGTGCTGAGATACATACAACCTGTTTAACCTTGCTGCACTGACACAACTTTTAACCATGTGTACTGCCTAACTTTTACATCCCTTACTCTCCACACATCAGAAAGCTCAAACTCAGTTAATAGACCAGACAGGCAAGTAGCTGACCGCAGGTGAGGTTCTTCAGCAGTGCGGTCAACAATAAAATCCATTGTACAATTCCTGCCCCCCCCCCCTAAAACCATACATCCCTCTTGGTCACACTGTCTTAAGATTTTGTTTATTTGATCAATACAGCAATATGCTCATAAACATGAGAATTAAAATAAATGTAAAAAACATAACATCCGCTTGACCAATAAAACCTGGTCCTTGACCATCTCTGTTGTAGACACCACAGTCACACCTAAGCCTGAGGAAAATCATGACTGAGTATAGGCTGCCCCTCCCACCACATACCCCAGTCAACCTCATTAGCCTCATCACTGTGTCTCCTGTAGAAAATCTTCATTAAGCCTTTTCTGTTTTATTACTTCTAATACCTGTCCCTTCCCCCATTAATATTGAGAGATCCTACCCTTAGTGCCTCCATATAGAAAAGATAAAGGAAAAGCAGAAGAAACCACAGAGAAACCAGACAAAGAGAAAAAAACGCCCTACGAGGCATGAGCATCATCGTTTTAATTTTATTTGAACCTGACCACGTTTCCCACTACCTTTTGCTGCTGTGACAGCAGTAACAATTTTCCTCAAGCGAAAACATTTCTTCTTACTCAACTGGTCTAACCCCACCGTCTTCTGTAACAACACAGTAGACCTCACAAACTTATCAACATCAAAATAATTTGCCAATTTTACAGATTTCCCGGAAGTCTGATCCACGAACCCATTTACCTCCTCTAGATTGTAAATTGAGTCGTCGACCAGCTGCTATCATATCAAGAGAGATCTCCATATCCTTCTCCTGATCCTCCTCAACTGAGGCCACAGACCCCTGACTCCCCTTAGCCACATCCCTCTCAACACTCCCCACTTGCACCCCATCACTCGTACCGGGCATCTACTCCACTACCTGGGAGACTAGCCCAACCTGAATCGCCTCCTGTTCCCCGTTACTCATAGTGGGCATCTCCTCTACTACCTAGGAGACTAGCCCCACCTGAATCGCCTCCTGTTCCCTGTTACTCGTAGTGGGCATCTCATCCACTACCTGGGAGACTAGCCCCACCTGAATCGCCTCCTGTTCCCCGTTACTCGTAGTGGGCATCTCATCCACTACCTGGGAGACTAGCCCAACCTGAATCGCCTCCTGTTCCCCGTTACTCGTAGTGGGCATCTCCTCTACTACCTGGGAGACTAGCCCCACCTGAATCGCCTCCTGTTCTCCATTACTCGTAGTGGGCATCTCCTCTACTACCTGGGAGACTAGCCCCACCTGAATCTCCTCCTGTTCCCCGTTACTCGTAGTGGGCTGCTCTACCACTGTCGGCCCACCTCTCCCTACAACAGTTGGCCCAGGCGTTACGAGGACCACCTGTGCCCCTCCCTCCGCATTATCCCTTTTCTTGGCAAACAATAGTACGCAAGTATAAACACCATGGGACCACGCAGCTGTCACATCGCTCAGGAAGGAGACACGTTCTGTCTCCTAGAAATGAGCGTACTTTGGTGCAAAAAGTGCAAATCAATCCCAGAACAACAGCAAAGGACCTTGTGAAGATGCTGGAGGAAACAGGTACAAATGTATCTATATCCACAGTAAAATGAGTCTTATATCGACAGAACCTGAAAGGCCGCTCAGCAAGGAAGAAGCCACTGCTCCAAAACCACCATAAAAAAGCCAGACTATGGTTTGCAACTGCACATGGGGACAAAGATTGTACTTTTTGGAGAAATGTCCCCTGGTCTGATGAAACAAAATAACTGTTTGGTCATATCGACCATCGTTATGTTTGGAGGAAAAAGGAACACCATCCCAACCGTGAAGCACGGCGGTGGCTGGGGTGCTTTGCTTTAGGTGGGACTGGTGCACTTCACAAAATAGATGGTATCATGAGGTAGGAAAATTATGTGGATATATTGAAGCAACATCTCAAGACATCAGTCAGGAAGTTAAAGCTTGATCGCAAATGGGTCAACAAAGGACAACAAAGTCAAGGTATTGGAGTGGCCATCACAAAGCCCTGACCTCAATCCTATACACAATTTGTGGGCAAAACTGAAAAAGTGTGTGCGAGCAAGGATGCCTACAAACCTGACTCAGTTACACCAGCTCTGTCAGGAGGAATGGGCCAAAATTCACCTAACTTATTATGGGAAGCTTGTGGAAGGCTACCCGAAACGTTTGACCCAAGTTAAACAATTTAAAGGCAATGCTACCAAATACTAATTGAGTGTATGTGAACTTCTAACCCACTGGGAATGTGATGAAAGAAAAAAGCTGAAATAAATCATTCTCTCTACTATCATTCTGACATTTCACATTCTTAAAATAAAGTTGTGATCCTAACTGACCTAAGACAGGTAATTTTTACTAGGATTAAAGGTCAGGAATTGTGAAAAACTGAGTTTAAATGGCTAAGGTGACCAAGGTGTATGTAAACTTCCAAATTCAACTGTATATATAGAGAGAGATATAAATAGAAAGATGTAGAAAGAGATAAAGAGAGAGGGGGAGTGATAGAGAGAGATGTAAATAGAGAGATGTAAAGAGGTAGAGAGAGCGAAAGAGAGGGGAGAGTGGTATAGAGGTAGAGAATGATGGGGTATGCAAAGGGCACAGTACATTTAGGCCCTTGGGGAATATTGATTTGAAAGAGAAGTAGAGAGCAGAGGAAAATGTATTATATGTGGGAAGCAAATATAAGAGTTCTAGGCCTGTCTGATCAAATCTGGGGGACATTGATTTGTGAGAATACACCATACAAACAGGAAATGGGAGAAGATAAACCCGCAGGTCTGTCGAGTCTAAATTGTACAAGACATCCCGTACTGTAAGAAAGAGGACATACTGTATCAGTTTAATATAGCAATCTTACTTGAGAATTCACCTCCTACATAATATGTTTCATGGCAAATGACTAGTGTGTGGGTGGAGGTGAGTAGGCATACTGTATGGAATTGTTATAATATTTGTCCTCAAGGCAGAGATTGCATGCTGGACTACAGTACTAGGCAGCCATGTTACAATCTCCCTTTCTGTCTGATCATGGTGGCAGAGGTGAACACATCGCTTTTACAGAGGCCTCAGTCAGCAGGCAGGGATGGAGGCAGCGTGTGCTCGGCTATGTATAGCTACCAAACTCCTAGTGAGGGGGAGGCTCACCAGTTTGTGCTGTCAGACATTTTTTGACTATCATACAGTGGAATCGTGAGTAGTTTATGCTGATTTTGAAGAATGACAACCAGGCTGTAATAGACATTTCAGTGGGATCTATTCTAACTGAAGAACAAAAAAAACATTTCTGTCCCTGTCGCTTCTCTCTATCTCTCTCTCTCTCTTTCTCTTACTATTTGTCTTTGTCTCTATCTCTGTCTCTGTCTGTGCTCTCCTTCCCTCCAGGCGGATGCTGTCACCAGTTTCCTCCGTGCAGCCCGTTCAGGGAACCTTGACAAGGCTCTTGACCACATCAAGAATGGAATAGACATCAACACATCAAATCAGGTACGTCAGAGAGTCCTCAAGGTCACAGTCTGGTACACTGCCTCTGGAGCACAGAGTTGTCTCGTAAAACATGTATTACATCAGACTTTATTAAGATTAAATGGTAGATGTATTTTTTATAGATGGCATTATTTGGTTTCGGCCAATCAGATCTATTAACAGTCAAGTCTAGCCTAGATAAACTGTAGTTTCAAGGATCGTGTGTGTGTGTGTGTGTGTGTGTGTGTGTGTGTGTGTGTGTGTGTGTGTGTGTGTGTGTGTGTGTGTGTGTGTGTGTGTGTGTGTGTGTGTGTGTGTGTGTGTGTGTGTGTGTGTGTGTGTGTGTGTGTGTGTGTGTGTGTGTGTGTGTGTGTGTGTGTGTGTGTGTGTGTGTGTGTGTGTGTGTGTGTGTGTGTGTGTGTGTGTGTGTGGATAACCATGTTTCCACATTGTCTCCTGTGTCCTGCCACTCTAGCTGTGTTTACTGCGCACTAATGGCAGTCATTCACAACCTTAATGAGATAATATTAATAATTAGCCATACAGCCAGACCCTCTCTCGATTTCTCCCTGCTCCTCTCCTATCCTACCCTTTATCTGTTATATTGCACCTTGTTGCATCATGACAGAAGCACAACGCTTAGAGGTGTGCTATGCAGAAATCACTTTGCCATTTCCTGGTTGCTAAAATTCTAATAGTTTGCCTAATTTCTGTTTATGTGACAAAATAAACAAGTATAGTACAGAGAATCATTATACCATCTAAACCGCTGTGAAATATACTTTCCTTACCCAAAACACATGCATTTTCAGCTGTTTGAAGCTGGTGTACATAACCGAAAGTAAAAGACACAAAAATTAAACTTAAGAATGGGAAGCATAGAAATAGTGCAAAGGGAATAGATCTACCGCTTCCTAGACTTGCTTTCAATGATCTATAACAAAAAGCTCTATGTCAATTTGGTCAGGTAGCTGAAAAAGTGACATATTGTAGTTTTAAAAAACGTCAAATTCACATGCAAAGAATGGCTGAGGTGCATGCATTTTTTGTTTCTGACTCATCTCAACTGGCAAGTTTTGTAACACATACGGAACGTGTGTGTAACATGTATGCCAGCCTATTTATGAGTGGACGATTAAATGGAAGGGACTCGGTTGTTGTATTTTTCATTAGTAGTTTGGTGAAAGGAAGGTAGTTCAGTTTGTACACAAGCACTGGCAGCGAGCCCATGCTCTGGACAGCTCGGGGAATGCACACCCACTCTGTAAGCCTACAATCTGCTACTGCAACCCCTCAGCACCATTCACAAAACAACCATGGCACCAAGCTGTCAATGTTGTGAAACTAATACCGCTATCTCTACACCAAGTAATACTACCACTATAATAATTCCACTACTGGCTAAGGATCAGAGGTAGGGCTATGATACAAATGAGGATGCATGCTTTAGTGTGCCTTCAATGCACATGCTGCATGTAATATAATAATAATAATATAATAATAATAATATATGCCATTTAGCAGACGCTTTTATCCAAAGCGACTTACAGTCATGTGTGCATACATTCTACGTATGGGTGGTCCCGGGGATCGAACCCACTACCCTGGCGTTACAAGCGCCATGCTCTACCAACTGAGCTATTTATTTAGTATGGTCAGGGCGTGAGTTGGGGTGGGCAGTCTGTTTGTTTTTCTATGATTTGGGGATTTGTATGTTTCGGCCTAGTATGGTTCTCAATCAGAGGCAGGTGTCATTAGTTGTCTCTGATTGAGAATCATACTTAGGTAGCCTGGGTTTCACTGTTTGTTTGTGGGTGATTGTCTATGTTGATTGCTTGTGTCATCACAGTTCTCATTTAGCTTCACGGTCGTTATTTGTTTATTGTTTTGTATAGTGTGTTTCAGTGTTCAGTGTTTTCTTTATTAAATTTCATCATGAACACATACCACGCCGCATTTTGGTCCTCCGATCTTTCTCGCCTCTCCTCTTCAGATGAAGAGGAGGACGCCCGTGACAATATGTGGGGATGTGACATTGTAAAACATGTTTTCTATATGTGTTCAAGTTAGGATTGGGGTTGAAGTAGAGCAAAGAGCTATGATAATTGTTGGAGCTACTGCTGTTCTTCAAAATACTACGAGTCAGGGTTTTATATGTGAACTCGGTCTGTCAACCTACCTCTGCCCGATCGACAAACCAGCAGACTCCTGCCAGCTCACACATACACATTTGTATGTGCGTGTGCATGCACGTGTGTGTGTGTGTGTGTGTGTGTGTGTGTGTGTGTGTGTGTGTGTGTGTGTGTGTGTGTGTGTGTGTGTGTGTGTGTGTGTGTGTGTGTGTGTGTGTGTGTGTGTGCATGCACTGCAGATAGTAGTACGTTATTCATGTGAATTGGGTGACACTGCAGTATGAGGGCGGGACCAGTGTGGTTTACAGAGTCTCCCTGTGGCCAGTCACGGTACTGCAGGCTGGCAGAGCAGAGACAGGCCCTGACTTTACTCTTAGTCTGTCTGATTCTGCAGCTGTATGCCCTGACAGCCTGAGACAAATCCATGCTGTCTGCTTCCTTTGAGACCCGACTGTTTCAGTCTTAAGGTTGTTTATCTTCAGAAATCTTTTTGTTCTGCTTCGTAGCCACTGTGGGTTTCGAGTTTCTCTGCTTGTTATTTTTAGTGTATCTACTGTTTAGGAATCCATGTGATGAATGGACTAAAAGGCAGACAGATTCTATTGGGGCTTGTTCTGTTGGCTGACGATATTGTCTGATGGTTCTGTGTGGTCAATACTAATCTTCACTGCGGTCTCTGCAGAATGGGCTCAACGGTTTGCATCTGGCCTCGAAAGAAGGCCACGTCAAGATGGTCCTGGGGTTACTACACGCAGGCATTGTCTTGGAGACCACCACTAAGGTACTACTCACACACTACTCACTGCTTACCATGACTCTACTCACATACCACAGATGCTTGAGATATTCACCAGCTATAACAGACTGTTTACAGACAGAATCCACTATATATAGTGCCTTCAAAAAGTATTCATTCCCCTTGACTTTTTCCGCATTTTGTTGTGTTACAGCCTGAATTTAAAATCGATTCATTTTAGAAAGAGAAAGTATTCAACCCCCTTTGTTAAGGCAAGTCTAAATAAGGAATAAATCTGTGCTTAGCAAGTCACATAATAAGTTGCATGGACTTACTCTGTGTGCAATAATAGTGTTTAACATGTTTTTGGAATGACTACCTCATCTCTGTACCCCACACATACAGTAATCTGTAAGGTCCCTGAGTCGAGTAATGAATTTCAAACACAGATTCAACCACAATCCACAAACCACAAACCACTTTTTTAAAGCAGATATTGAATATCCCTTTGCGCATGGTGAAGTTATTAATTACACTTTGGATGATATATCAATACACCCAGTCACTACAAAGATACAGGCATCCTTCCTAACTCATTTCCCGGAAGAGGAAGGAAACCGGTCAGGGATTTCACCATGAGGCCAATGGTGACTTAAACAGTTACAGAGTTTATTGGGCGTGATAGGAGAAAACTGAGGATGGATCAACAACATTGTAGTTACTCCACAATACTAACCTAGTTGACAGAGTGAAAAGAAGGAAGCCTGTACAGAATACAAATATTCCAAAACATGCATCCTGTTTGCAACAAGGCACTAAAGAAATACTGCAAAGAAATGTGGCAAAGCAATTCACTTTTTGTTCTGTATACAAAGTGTTGTGTTGGGGGAAAATCCAACACATCACTAACTACCACTCCATATTTTCAAGCATAGTGGTGGCTGCATCATGTTATGGGTATTGCTTGTAATCGTTAAAGGACTGGAGAGTTTTTCAGGAAAAAAAATAAACGGAATGGAGCTAAACACAGGCAAAATCCTAGAGGAAAACCTGGTTCAGTCTGTTTTCCACCAGACACTGGGAGATTAATTCACCTTTCAGCAGGACAATAACCCAAAACACAAGGCCAAGAGTTGCTTACCAAATGTTCCAGAGTGGCCGAGTTACAGTTTTGACTTACATCTGCTTGACAATCTATGGCAAAACCTGAAAATGGTTGTCTAGCAATGATCAGCAACCAATTTGACACAGCTTGTAGAATTTTTTAAAGAATAAAGGTGAAATGTTGCACAATCCAGGTTTGGATGCTCTTAGAGACTCACTCAGAAAGACTCACAGCTGTAATCACTGCTAAATGTGATTCTAACATGTATTGAATCAGGGGGTTTATTTTCATTATTATTATTATTATTATTTTTCTTCCTCTTTAGATATTACAGAGTATTTTGTGTAGGTTATTGACATTAAAGGACAAATCAATCAATTTTTTTAAATGTAGGAAAATTAAGTGGTGTGAATACTTGTTCATCTCATCACAGGCCTACAAACGGATGTATCTAATTTAATCTATTCAATATCAATCTATTAAGTCATAAGTCAGTCCCTCCAGAATTCAGCGATTCTGCGATCCCATTTTTCTTTAGCAAAATCAACAATTCTCTGCATATTATGCGAGGGCTTGCAAATTTGACACATTACCACACTTTTTCCACATAAAACAGTCAAATCATTGCAATATTATCGAATAAAACTGACCTATCACCACAGTACAAAAAGAGGGCTTGCAACTTCAACTAATCACCACAGATTTACCGCATAATATGGTTGAATCAATTGACACGTCAACAGACTTTTTCCTTTGTCAGCGCATTTTCACAACAAAAGGTCAGAATTGCCGCAGCAAAATCAAGCCTTTTGACCGCAAATATCAAAAATCATCAAGGGACTGATAAGTCATAACTCATTATTTCTTAGCACTGTATCCTTATCAAAGCTTTTTAAGTAGAGATTTGGGTCATAAGGCTGAACTCAGACTGCTCTCTGTCTCTCTCTCTGTGTGTGTTTGTGTGTCACCTCCAGAAAGGGAACACTGCCCTCCATATCGCTGCGTTGGCAGGCCAGGAGAAAGTGGTGGCTGAGCTCGTCAACTATGGAGCCAACGTCAATTCCCAGTCCCAGGTGAGTCATCAGTGACATTATACTGCTTCTTACTGTTATCCAGGAGGGTGGGGGTGGGGAGGGGGTGAGTGTAGTGTGTGTGTGTGTGTGTGCGTTGATGGTAACTAGGGCTGTTACGGGGACCATATTACCGCCACACCGGCAGTCACGAGTCAAGACTACCGGAAATTCCACGTCCGTTTAGTCATGGTAGTTAGTCTTCCCCAAGGTCTGATGCTGCTGATGGTCATTAGTAGCCTACCAAACTTCATAACTGCCTGGTTCTCAGCACTCTATTGTCCCTCTAATCACTCTGACATTAATGCAGATGTATCGAAAATCTAATCAAACACTTCATGAAAGCTCATGTTGCGCAACATTTCTGTAGGCTATGCAATTGCGTGAGAACACAGTTTTGATGGCCTCTATTAAAAAGAGGAGGGTCATCAGCTTTCTATAGACTAGGACTTTCCAAATATTAAGCACATTGCTTCACTCTACAACAGGAGTATATCCTACCTGGCTGGCATAAAAATGGGAAAAGGGGGAAAAGTGTCCTCCATTCGCTACCGATGACACAAATTTTTCCCCCCTGTTCCAAGACAGGTGCATGATAATGGTCGATTCTAAATCAAAACTAATTTCACACATATGATTTAGTATATGTAAATACAAGGTTACATAGTAGTCTGATGGGTGACAATATTAGCCTATCACTTGTGAATTCTGTATTATTATTTGTGAATGATGCCCAGCGTGTGCAGTAAAGAAAAGAAACAGCGCATGCCTTTTTTGTGTGCAACTTTTTCAAATCATAGGCACACATCTCATGTAGCTTAGCCCATAGGCATATATGTTTTTGATAAGGTTTGTATCACGACTAAAGTAGCCAAATAACTCCTTAAAATGAAGCACATGCATTATTTTTTACAACCGATGTAGAGCCTAACTGGCATGCATAGGTGGCGAGTGAGTTTCAAGTTTGGAGAATATCATTTTCACCATAAAAATTGCACCTTTATAATAAAGCATTACTTGCATAATCTCATTTGCAGTCCTTTTTGAGAGTCGTGTTTTCCCGCTAACTGATTTCTTGCATTTTGCAAAATTGTGCGCATTTCTGCGCTGAGAATGTGAATAAATAGACTAATAGTTTATTAACATTTTAAGCTAAAGTTTCTGATCTGTTGCATCAACCTCATTGCTATTGAAATGTTTTTTGATGCGAGTATGCTTGAATATCATTTTCTCGCACAGAAAGACAAGAGAATAGGTCAACTTTTGTACTATGGGGGACAGTAGATTGACATAGTCTAGTGCTTTTGTTCTTTGTTAGGCCTACTCATCTACTCATGTTGGTTGATGAAAAGCACATGTGGACAGTTCCTCTAACATCTTCACTATTTGTCTCAGAATTCACTAAGAGGGACACGAGCAGTTGCGTCCCCGATGTGTCTCTCTTCACTTGTAGCCTACTTCGGAGTTGAGATGCCTGTGAGAAGAACGCAATCACATAAGGAGCATTGGCTAATAAGAATTGAGATATGTGAGAGAGCCATGTGAGTGAAAGGTGCAGAGCACGCCGATTGGCAGCCGGGAGAAGGGAAATATAATTATTACATTCAGCCCAAAGGCACAAGGGCCATTTTGGCCGCAAAAGGCATAGATTTTTTAGGGGGCATTACGGCTACCGGGAAATTTGAGGCCTGATGAGAATATTATGAAGTGCTTGTCAAATTGTGAATGAGAGCCTGTCGAAGTGTGTGTGCAGCCTGCACAACAAACAAAGCAGAGCTCATGCCTTTCATGTGACTTTTTTCAAATCATCATTAGAGTCGCATCATGCAGCCTTAGAATATATTACAAATAAAATATAGCCCAAAGTTGCATAAATAATTCTAAATGAAGCATATAGGAGGACCGGTTTCTTTGTTGACCACTCAGCACAGAGTAGCTGCGTATGCAGCTTTCTATTTTATTCAGCTATGTTCAGTTGTATTCTTCATACTATAAAATAATGCCACGGATTTCTAAGCTTATCTTGTCTGCTAATTGAACTAGTGTAGCCCACCGCCATATGGCATAGCCAGATCAGAACCTAATATAAGCACAACTCAGAGTATGCTATTCTGTTCTTCTGAAATAGACCACATTTTCTTCATAACATGTTCCTTTAGACCTGTCTAAAATAAAGAATGGATTTATTTTACTTCACTACATTCCTAAGGAAAATAGTGTACTTTTTACTCCATACATTTTGACTGATACCCAAATGTACTCATTACATTTTGAATGCATAGCAGGGCAGGAAAATTGTCTAATTCACACACTTATCAAGAGAACATCCCTGGTCATCCCTACTGCCTCCGATCTGGCGGACTCACTAAGCCCAAGCTTTGTTTGTAAATGATGTCTATAAGTGTTGGAGTGTGCCCCTGGCTATAAGTAAATCAAAAATACAAAACATTTGCTGTCTGGTTTGCTTAATATAAGGAATTCAAAATTATTTATACTTTTACTTGTGATACTTAAGTATATTTTAGCAATTCAATTTACTTTTGATACTTAAGTATATTTGAAACCAAATACTTTTATACTTTTACTCAAGTAGTATTTTACTGGGTTACTTTCACTTTCGATTAAGGTATCTTTACTTTTATGACAATTGGGTACTTTTTCCACCACAAGTGGCTTGTAGGATATGCATGGGAGCCAGGAGATGCTAAACTTGTTTATGTTAATTAAAGGTCAATTACTGTGAGACTGGCAATTATTTTCTAGACAATCGCCGGCTGACAAAATGTCATGCCCTCCAAAGCCCTACTGGTAACCATGCATCATGTACCTCTTCTTTACAGAAAGGCTTCAGCCCCCTCTACATGGCTGCACAAGAGAACCACTTAGAGGTCGTTAAGTTCCTGTTAGAGAATGGAGCCAATCAGAGCCTTCCAACAGAGGTGAGTAAAGGCCTACAGTCATGCCTTCTCAGATTGTATTAGTCCACTAGACAACTAGATAACTTTCTCTCCTCTTTCCATTACAGTAATCTCAATTTACAATGTATCACATTTTCCTTTCCTCTTGTCCTCCGCCCCTATCTTCATTTTCTTCTGCTCTCTCTTCCTCTCCCTCTACTTACCCTTCTCTCAACCCTTCCATTATCACTTGGCTTGTCTCCCTTCTCCTCCCACTCCATTGCACCCTATCGTTGACATTCCTTACCTCCTTCTCTCTCCTCTCCTCCTCTTTCTCCCTTGCTACCTCTCCCTCTGTCCTTCCCTCTCCTCCTTTCTCCCTTCTGACCTTACTCCCTTACCACCCCTCGCTCTATCCAACATTCTACCTCCATCTCTCTTCCCCTGTCTGTCAGGATGGGTTCACGCCGCTGGCGGTGGCTCTCCAGCAGGGTCATGAGAACGTGGTGGCCCTGCTCATCAACTACGGCACCAAGGGCAAGGTCCGTCTTCCCGCTTTGCACATTGCTGCACGCAACGACGACACACGCACTGCCGCAGTACTGTTGCAGAATGACCCTAACCCCGACGTCCTCAGCAAGGTAGTGTGTGTGTGTGTGTGTGTGTGTGTGTGTGTGTGTGTGTGTGTGTGTGTGTGTGTGTGTGTGTGTGTGTGTGTGTGTGTGTGTGTGTGTGTGTGTGTGTGTGTGTGTGTGTGTGTGTGTGTGTGTGTGTGTGTGTGTGTGTGTGTGTGTGTGTGTGTGTGTGTGTGTGTGTGTGAATGATGACTTATTAAGCCTTAATATGCTGGTGTCATTAGCTGATGTCATCAGTCAAAACACTTTTGTGTTGACTTGCAGAAAAGAAATAGCAACAAAGGTGATTATCTGCATTGCTTGCTGTTTGGTGTTTTAGGCTGGGTTTCTGTACAGCACTTTGTGACATCTGCTGATGTAAAAAGGGCTTTATGAATACATTTGATTAAACAAAAAAGCTTCCAATAAACAAAAAAGCTTTCAACAAAAGCCACCTGCAAACATGGATGATGAAAATAAGATGTTACTATTTTCACTCTCTCTCTCGCTCTCTCGCTCTGTCTGTAGACTGGCTTCACTCCTCTCCACATCGCGGCTCACTATGAGAACCTGAGTGTGGCCCAACTGCTAATTAACAGAGGAGCCAATGTCAACTATACTCCCAAGGTCAGTCCATTAAACCTCACCTATACTGTACCTACTGTATCTGCCTTAATCGTGACATAGATATTGTAGATATCATAGTCCCTCAAAGACCCCATTTCCTAACAGAAGAGTCTTTGATTCAATTGATTTAGAAATGGTTCTTTCCCCTCTCTCAGAATGGTATCACCCCCGTGCACATAGCTTCAAGGAGGGGTAATGCGATCATGGTTCGACTTTTGCTGGACAGAGGGGCCCAGATAGACGCCATGACCAAGGTACTGTAACCCACCCTTTCTCCTCCTCCTCTTCCTGCTCCTCCTCTGCCATTTGACTTGAAAACTGTTTAACCCTACCTGGCTTTTTCACTCTCTTTAGGATGAGCTGACCCCTTTGCACTGTGCGGCCAGGAACGGTCACGTGAGGATCATCGATCTCCTGCTGGACCAGGGGGCTCCCATTCAGGCCAAGACCAAGGTCAGCCACGGGCCTCTTGGAGTCCACTATGGGGAAAATAAAGGGCCCTACTTTACATCCACTTTGGCACAATATCACACCATTAACACCACTTTGGCACAATATCACACACACTTGCATTTTCAGCAGTAACCAATGCCAAATGATTCTCTGCCAGCAGCTTTGAGGCGTGACTTATTTCAGTATTATTAATTTATCAATTTTTTCCCCTCTCAAAGGTTTTACACTGCTCTTCTCCTTTCTATCTCCCGGTCCTCCTTCTTTCCTCTCCAGAATGGCCTGTCCCCAATCCACATGGCTGCCCAGGGTGACCACATGGATTGTGTGAGGCAGCTCCTTCAGTACAACGCTGAGATCGATGACATCACACTGGACCACCTGACCCCTCTACACGTGGCGGCCCACTGTGGTCACCACCGCATGGCCAAAGTACTGCTGGACAAGGGGGCCAAGGCCAACGCACGTGCACTGGTCAGCAGCTCTTAAGTGTCCTTCTATTTCTCTATACTGGTGTTAAGGGTGAGGTGTAGCTGTCCATTGGCCAGGTATACTGAGCTTTTATAACTGGGTCACGTTCAGTAGGCACAAACAGTAGAAAACATTATGAAATATGAATGAGGGTTGTTATTGGACAAGTTCAGGCAGGACCATCTCCATTTCTAAATGCTTTCTCCCATTTAGTGCGTACCGAACATAACTACACTGAATTAGTCAAATGTTGTGACTTTGTTCAGAATGGGTTCACTCCCCTCCACATTGCCTGTAAGAAGAACCACATGCGCTCCATGGACCTGCTTCTGAAACACTCTGCCTCCCTGGAGGCCGTCACAGAGGTGAGATAGCACTCTTTTGAAGAGCAATGGATTTGGTGCACTACTGTTTCTAATTGTTGTAATAGTTTGCTGCCAGTTATGCTATTACAAAAGGTCTGAAAGTGAGAATGTAGGCTTAATGGAGGTGGATTAATATAACACCTTCTCTCTCTTTATGTGCCCCCCCCCCCTCCCCTTACATAGTCTGGTCTGACCCCCCTGCATGTAGCAGCCTTCATGGGCCACCTGAACATTGTGAAGAACCTGCTCCACAGAGGTGCTTCTCCCAATGCCTCCAATGTGGTGAGAGGCCACCCCTTTATAACCTTTATTATTGACACGGGGGGTGAAATATCCAGCGCTCTCTGATGGACTAGTAGTAACTTATCTTATTCTTATGTTGAAATGAACAACAGCAAAAGGTTATGATGGATGGGTATCTGGTCCATGCATTCATACGGATTGGATGACTAAACCCTGTTCTCTGTGTGTATAATGTGATATTTTAGTTGATGCGTGTGTGTTGTTGATGTTGCATGGCCTAGTCATGTGTTTAATGTCAGAGTGGTTGTGACAGGCTATGTGACCTCTGACCTGTGTTTGTGTAACAGAAGGTGGAGACGCCCCTCCACATGGCTTCCAGGGCAGGCCACTGTGAGGTGGCTCAGTTCCTGCTGCAGAACACAGCCCAGGTGGATGCCAAGGCTAAGGTACTGTACACACTCTCATATACACATCTATGAGCATTCAGAATGTTTTACTACAAACTCTGTCCTGGTTGGAATACACATTCAAAACCACCAGCACATGGTACATATCAGGGGAGCATATTTGGTTTTAGAAGTGGGGGGGGGGGCATATAAGTTGGATAAACACTCCAAGCAGCCTACCCGACTGGTCGGAGGTGTCCACATGGGGGGGACAAAAATGCAATTTCAGAATGTGGGTGGGACATGTCCCCCCCTCCCCAGTGAAAGTGTATGCTGTTGTTACTGTTACATGCTGTTACTGTTACATTTATGCTGTTGTTGTAAAGATAGTGGCTGAAGAGAAGAATATATATACATATATATAAATTATTCAGTTACTATCTTTACAACAGCCTACACTGCACAAATACGTTAATGTTACTGCTTGCTAAATACAATTGCCTACACGTATTTCATTCCAATCTATGTTTTTCCTCACTCTCTCTCTC
The DNA here is from genome assembly GCF_021184085.1 of Oncorhynchus gorbuscha. NCBI lineage: Eukaryota > Metazoa > Chordata > Actinopteri > Salmoniformes > Salmonidae > Oncorhynchus > Oncorhynchus gorbuscha. The sequence goes on from NC_060192.1 coordinate 14,223,176, forward strand.
CATCTCTCTCTCTCCATCTCTCTCTCTCTCTAGGATGACCAGACCCCTCTGCACTGTGCGGCCCGTATGGGACATAAGGAGCTGGTCAAGCTGCTCCTGGAGCACAAGGCCAATCCTGACTCGGCTACCACTGCTGGCCACACCCCCTTACACATCGCCGCCCGTGAGGGACACGCCCACACTACCCGGATTCTCCTGGACGGGGCGGCCCAACAAACCAAGATGACAAAGGTTCTCCTTTGATTTACCGACTTTTCTCTCTCTCTCTCTCTCTCTCTCTCTCTCTCTCTCTCTCTCTCTCTCTCTCTCTCTCTCTCTCTCTCTCTCTCTCTCTCTCTCTCTCTCTCTCTCTCACCCAATTTTTCTCTCAAGTTCGTTCCTCTCACTCCTAATCCCTTCACACCTCACCTATTTTAGTTCTCCTGCTCATGCTGAATCTTGTGTGTCCAAGCAGAAAGGCTTCACTCCTCTCCATGTGGCCTGTAAGTACGGCAAGGTGGACGTGGTCGAGCTGCTGCTGGAGAGAGGAGCCAACCCCAACGCGGCTGGAAAGGTAGAAAAACACACTGCAACACAACATGGACTGCCATGCGCTTTTGTATCTGTGCGAGGCATACTTCTCAGTACTGTGACCCACCTAAAGCTTATGGAACTCTCCTGTGACCCGACTAACAAATAAACCTTGTATTCTAAGTACTGACCGTCATTTATCACAGCGCAAAAGGAATCAGCATGTCCCACCATTTTAGACATAATTTTTCATTTTAAACATGCGCCCACAAAGGCAGACTGATATTCTGTGGTTTAGATAGCTAGTGACAGTATGTGTGTGTGTGTGTCCAAGCAGAACGGCCTGACTCCTCTACACGTGGCCGTCCATCACAACAACCTGGACGTGGTCAAGCTGCTGGTCAGCAAGGGAGGCAACGCACACAGCACTGCCCGGGTAAGAGGAACGATGTAACACACACGCCGCTCACACATAGCGGTACTAGTATATCCCCCTTCCAGGTTCATTGGTAACTAGCGTACACTATGATGAATATGACCCACCAATTGATGATCCAGTGTATTACCCCCAACCCTGCTGACTCCCTGTGTCTGTCTCTAGAACGGCTACACTCCTCTGCACATTGCAGCCAAGCAGAACCAGATGGAGGCGGCCGGCTGCCTGCTGCAGTATGGAGCCTCTGCCAACGCGGAGTCCCTCCAGGGGGTCACACCCCTCCATCTGGCCTCACAGGAGGGCCAGCCAGACATGGTGGCCCTGCTCATCTCCAAACAGGCCAATGTCAACCTGGGGAACAAGGTAGTGGACTGGAGAGAGGAACAATACATCTCAGGAGGGTTTGAGGCAAGCGTTCAGGGATAGCTAGCTGAGTTGTACAGGGTTTGAGGCAAGCTTTCAGGGATAGCTAGCTAAGTTGTACAGGTTTTGATAGACCCATGGTAAGATAAAATGTTGAGGGCTACATGGCAAGATGTTTCAATCACTGGGTCAAACCGGTAACCGGAATGACCTACTAGTATGCGTGTTTTGACGGTGCACTGTGACTTAGACTGACTCAGAGCTGGTTAGTGAACAGACTGATCAGCAGCCTACTGTATTCCTCCTGTTCCCCCCCGTGTCTCTCAGAATGGACTGACCCCTCTGCACCTGGTGGCCCAGGAAGGTCACGTAGGGATAGCAGACACCCTGGTCAAACAGGGGGCATCAGTCTACGCAGCCTCACGGGTAAGACGTGCTGCATGATGTCAACCACAAACCTCAGAATACAGTGTACAAAACAGAAACGTGTAATGTACACGTTTCTGTTATATTCAGTAGAGTGGGTTTCAGTATTATCAGTACGATGCACCACATGCTATGACGACATGCCATTTCCAATACTTTCATACAGCATCCACTCTCTCTCAAATTTCAATAATATTTTACTGGCAGGACTGTTCAAGGTACAACAGAGCCACCAAGCTGTTTATAATGAGGCCACTGAAACACAGCCAACCCCCCCCTCTCCATCTCTTTTTCAGATGGGCTACACAGCGCTTCATGTGGCCTGTCACTATGGCAACATCAAGATGGTGAAGTTTCTCCTGCAGCAGCAGGCTCATGTGAACAGCAAGACCAGAGTGAGAAGCTGCCGCTGCTACTCTCCTCCTTACACGTGGCCTCTATTAGTGTGGCTCTGCCCTGTCTCACGTCACCGCCGCCTTCAGGCTGCTGTCACATCACTCCCATTACATTAGAATTTCTATTGAATAATGGCATGTCAATGTCAGCAGTCTTGGTAAGAGGGTTGCATTTACCTGAACATCTTTCTCAGTCTCTGTCTCTCTGTCTCTCTGTCTCTCTGTCTGTCTGTCTGTCTGTCTGTCTGTCTGTCTGTCTGTCTGTCTGTCTGTCTGTCTGTCTGTCTGTCTGTCTGTCTGTCTGTCTGTCTGTCTGTCTGTCTGTCTGTCTGTCTGTCTCTCTGTCTCTCTGTCTTTCTGTCTCTCTGTCTTTCTGTCTGTCTGTCTGTCTGTCTGTCTGTCTGTCTGTCTGTCTGTCTGTCTGTCTGTCTGTCTGTCTGTCTGTCTGTCTGTCTGTCTGTCTGTCTGTCTCTCTGTCTCTCTGTCTCTCTGTCTCTCTGTCTCTCTGTCTCTCTGTCTCTCTGTCTCTCCACCCCGCTCTCCACCCCGCTCTCTAGGTGGGCTACACTCCCCTGCACCAGGCCGCCCAGCAGGGTCATACTGACATAGTCACCCTGCTGCTCAAACACGGAGCCCAGCCCAACGAGATCACCACCGTAAGCACATCCTTCTTCCTCCCGCCTCATCCTTCCAGTACACCCTTCTCCTCTAGTTCTGCTCTTCCCTTACTCTCTTCTCTTCACCTGTTCTTTATCTGTTTGCTTTCCTCGACTCATTTCTTCCCTCACGCTTACATCTGCAGCCTGCGTCTGATCTGTGTATCTCCTGTCTGTTCTCTGTGGTAGAATGGAACCTCTCCTCTGGGCATTGCCAAACGACTTGGTTACATCTCTGTCATTGATGTGCTGAAGTTGGTCACCGAGGAGGCCGTTTCCGTGGTGAGCAGCACTTCTGGTTCACATGGATACTAGTATATTTGTGTGTGGTGTGAAACTCTGAGCTACAGCACAGTATCATGTTGACTGGAATGACATAATTGAGCATGTCAGTTGATATCACTCATTTCTCTCTCCTTCTCTTGATGTTTTTCACAGATCACCACAGAGAAACATCGGATGAGTTTCCCTGAGACAGTAGATGAGATATTGGATGTTTCAGAGGATGAGGGTAGGTTGGGGCACTCGAGACACGTTCATTGTTAGCGTTTCAGTCTTTCTGTAAAAAATAGTACTACTGCCTGTCCTGTTTTTTGGTTGTGATAGTCAGCCCAGGTCCAGTGTCATGGAAGAGGACTGAAGTCTATCTCTGTTTGAAGCTAGATGACGAGCCTAAACAATGCCTTTTCCATTTGTTTTTGTAGGCGTCGCAGCGCTAACGTTAGGTAGGACTGTGTCTTTACCTCTGCTTTGTTCGGTGGCTCGTAAAATTGCGCCTCCATTGCAAGGACCTTCTCATTCTCTAATCCCTATCAATCTCCCTTTATAACCATCTCTCTCACTCAATGTTTCCTGCTATCCTCTCTCTCTCTCTCTCTCTCTCTCTCTCTCTCTCTCTCTCTCTCTCTCTCTCTCTCTCTCTCTCTCTCTCTCTCTCTCTGTCTCTGTCTCTGTCTCTGTCTCTGTCTCTCTCTCTGTGTGTGTGTGAACGACCATGTCAGTGTTTCATTGGCATGTGATGTGGTCATGACATTTTCCTTTACCAGTGTTAACAACACCTGTCCATGGACTCATCATTGACAGGACTACATCAGAATTTAGAAAGTAGAAATACGATAGAGCAAGAGAAAAATAGAACAGAAAAAAAATGTTCTGCCACTGAGGGATCCAGTCCTGCGGTGCTTAATTGATCAACAGACTAATTACACAGATACAACTCCAGCTGAGATGCACTCAAGGATCAGCGCAAACACAGTGACTGTGTACACCCATATGTAACTGCTTGTAGTTATAATAACCTTTTTCAGTAACCAAGGAATTCTCTCCCATACGGAACTCTCTAACGGGCATGCTCACTATGCTGTGACCAGGTGCCATGCTATGTACCATGCCGTGTGTGTTCTATTCTGTGTTGTCAATTGTACTGTTTTTTCCATTGGTTGTTGTCAGTTTGACTCCATTCCGATCCGAAACTGCTTGGGGATGTGACTATATATGGTAATGGTAGGATGGTGGCCGGCAGTGGAACATGGAACATGTGTCAAACTCATTCTACGGAGGGCTGATTGTCTGCGGCTTTTCACTCGTCCCTTGGACTCGATTGAGGAATTAAGGTCACTGATTGGTGAGGAAGTCTCCTCACATGGTTGCCTGGGTCTTAACTGAAAGGAAAAGCCAAAAAACAGAAGGCACTAGACCCTCCATGGAATGAGTTTGACACCCCTGGTCTAGACCTATCAAGTCATTTTTCTCTTTTCTCTCTCTCTTTCTCTCTCCGTTCTGCCCCTTTTTGTTTTTGTTCCCTCTCTCTCTCACTCTCTCTCGCTCTCCATTCCTCTGTCGTCTCTCTGTACTCTGCAGGTGATGAGTTGCTGGGGATGGATGGTGCTCGCTACCTGAAGCTTGACGACCTCAAGGACCAGGATGATGATTTCCTGTCCCCTAAGAAGACCCTGAGAGACTTTGAGGGTGGCCTGGGCACCACGTAAGTGACAGCGCCAGGGTCGAACTGAACACTTTGTGTGTCAGAGTCCAGTCATCTGAGGATAATGTGAGGGAAATTATTTTCCACCACATTACTCTTTGGCCAACTCAATTTTTTCTCTTTCTTTTTGTTGGCGCAGGCCCTACTCTCCTGCAATTCCCAGAATCCCATGCGTGTCCCCTGAAACTGTCCTGCTTGAGGGGGTAAGGTTAAAGGATTTATTCATTTATCTCATCAAATGCAATTGTCAATGCTGATGATTAGATTGTCCTCTCTCTTTCTTCCTCTCCCTCTCCCTCCACAGCACACTCCTGTCCCCTTGCCTAAGGAGTATGATGAGGACTCTCTGATCCCCAGCAGTCCTGCTACAGAGACCTCTGACAACGTTAGCCCAGTGGCCAGCCCCATACACACAGGGTCAGTTTACTACCTCCACAACCCTGTTCCTGGAGAGCTACCCTCCTCAAGGTTTTTCGCTCCAACCCCAGTTGTAACTAACCTGGTTCAGCTTATCAACCAGCAAATTATTACAATCAGGTGTGCTAGATTAGGTTGGAGTGAAAACCTACAGGACGGTAGCTCTCCAGGAACAGTGTTGGAGAGCCCTGCTCTACAATGCTTACGCACTGCAATACCTACACACCCTATCATACACTATTTTTTAAATTTTATTTCACCTTTATGGGGATGATGTGGAATTTTGGTCCCTGTACAGGAACCAAAATCAGCGGAACTTTCAGAGCGCCACCTATAGTACTCGATAAAACTCAAACTTTCATTAAAACACACATGCAAGGTACTCAATTAAAGCTACACTCGTTGTGAATCTAGCCAACATGTCAGATTTGTGAAATGCTTTTTGGCGAAAGCATGAGAAGCTATTATCTGATAGCATGCACCCTCCGAAATACCTGAACGAGACCTAAACAAAAGATTTAGCGGTAGCCGGCGCTACACAAAATGCAGAAATAAAATATAAAACATTCATTACCTTTGACGAGCTTCTTTGTTGGCACTCCTATATGTCCCATACACATCACAATTGGGTCTTTTTCCCGATTAAATCCGTCATTGTATACCCAAAATGTACATTTATGAAGGCCGTCTGATCCAGGAAAATTCACCTTTACAAGACGCAACAACTTTTTAAAATAAAAAATTGCCTATAAACTTTTACAAATCACTTCAAACTACTTTTGTAAACCAACTTTAGGTATTAATAAACGTTATTAATCGATCAAATTGATCACGGGACGATCTGTATTCGATAGCAGCAAGTCTTGAAATCATCGTCCATTTTTTCACTTTCATAACTTCCTCTGTGCACCCCCAAGACAGGAAGTGCCTATACATCATCCCACCAAGGATAAACATGCAATGAAATGCCAGTACTGGCGACATCGTGTGGAAGCTGAAGGCATTGTAAACGGAACCTCATCTATTTTCTATCGACATAGACAATACATTGACTGGCGGATTAATATTTTTTTGTGTTTTTGGTGAACAGTTTTCCCTGGGAGTTTTACTCCTAAACACGTTCTGTTATAGCCACGGACATGATGTAACCAGTTTTAGAGACTTCAGAGTGTTTTCCATACACACATACTTATCATATGCATATACTATATTCCTGGCATGAGTAGCAGGACGTTGAAATGTTGCGTGATTTTTTTACAAAAAGCTGCGAAAATTCGCATCATCCCTAACAGGTTCCAGGTAGGCTAGTTGAGAACAAGTTCTCACTTGCAACTGCGACCTGGCCAAGATAAATCATAGCAGTGTGAACAGACAACACAGAGTTACACATGGAGTAAACAATTAACAAGTCAATAACACAGTAGGAAAAAAAAAGAAAAGGGGGAAGTCCATATACATTGTGTGCAAAAGGCATGAGGAGGTAGGCGAATAATTACAATTTTGCAGATTAACACTGGAGTGATAAATGATCAGATGGTCATGTACAGGTAGAGATATTGGTGTGCAAAAGAGCAGAAAAGTAAATAAATAAAAACAGTATGGGGATGAGGTAGGTAAAAATGGGTGGGCTATTTACCGATAGACTATGTACAGCTGCAGCGATCGGTTAGCTGCTCAGATAGCAGATGTTGGAAGTTGGTGAGGGAGATAAAAGTCTCCAACTTCAGCGATTTTTGAAATTCGTTCCAGTCACAGGCAGCAGAGAACTGGAACGAAAGGCGGCCAAATGAGGTGTTGGCTTTAGGGATGATCAGTGAGATACACCTGCTGGAGCGCGTGCTACGGATGAGTGTTGCCATCGTGACCAGTAAACTGAGATAAGGCGGAGCTTTACCTAGCATGGACTTGTAGATGACCTGGAGCCAGTGGGTCTGGCGACGAATATGTAGCGAGGGGCAGCCGACTAGAGCATACAAGTCGCAGTGGTGGGTGGTATAAGGTGCTTTAGTGACAAAACGGATGGCACTGTGATAAACTGCATCCAGTTTGCTGAGTAGAGTTGTTGGAAGCAATTTTGTAGATGACATCGCCAAAGTCGAGGATCGGTAGGATAGTCAGTTTTACTAGGGTAAGTTTGGCGGCGTGAGTGAAGGAGGCTTTGTTGCGGAATAGAAAGCCAACTCTTGATTTGATTTTCGATTGGAGATGTTTGATATGAGTCTGGAAGGAGAGTTTACAGTCTAGCCAGACACCTAGGTACTTATAGATGTCCACATATTCAAGGTTGGAACCATCCAGGGTGGTGATGCTGGTCAATGTCAACACATTACATAATGAATCTGCAGCTTATTTCCTATTTCTTCCATTCAGTGTGATTACAGTTCTTTAACGAGGTCACTATGACCGTTCGTGATTGAATTTGACCAGGATGAACTTGAGTTGAGCACGGTTGGATAGTTATTCTCTCAATAATTAATGGTGGTTCTCATTGGTTGCCGGTCAGGTTCCTGGTCAGTTTCATGGTGGATGCCCGGGGGGGCTCCATGCGTGGCAGCAGACACCACGGGCTGCGTGTCATCATCCCCCCTCGGACCTGTGCTGCTCCCACCCGCATTACCTGTCGTCTGGTCAAACCCCAGAAACTCAACACCCCACCCCCGCTGGTAGAGGGAGAGGGCCTGGCCAGCCGTATCATCTCCCTGGGGCCCTCCAGTATGCAGTTCCTAGGGTGAGTACGGGCTTGTGCCCGCTTGCGTGCGTGCTTGCATGTGTGTGCCTGTATCTCTGTATGTCTGCTTGTTTGTCAACCTGTATTTGGGCAGTGAGGACCTTGCATTTCTCTTATTACCCAGTGGCAGTGATAGTGGTGATTGTAACAGTGTAGGAGCAATCATACAGTAATCGTAATAGATTCCAATAGTAACAGCATGTATAGCATTCTGATTTAGAGTGGTAATATCTCTATAGGCCAGTGATAGTGGAGATTCCCCACTTCGCTTCTCTGGGTCGAGGGGACCGGGAGCTGGTGGTTCTGCGCAGTGAGAACGGCTCTGTCTGGAAGGAGCATCGCAATCGCTATGGCGACGAGGTGCTGGAGACCATTTTGAATGGCATGGATGAAGGTCAGTGTAACGATGATAAAGAGCCGTGTTTAGGTACTGTTATGTCTAAGGCCTCGTATGTAAGCGACAGTATATCATCTTACTGTAACAATGATGTTATACACACAAAAATATATGTAACTCATTAACATAATCCTTACCCCTTTCTCTCTGCCGCCCCTCTCCTTCCTCAGACCTGGAGAGTCACGAGGACTTGGAGAAGAAGAGAATCCGCCGCATCATCTCCACGGACTTCCCCCTCTACTTCGCTGTGGTGTCCCGCGTCCAGCAGGAGAGCGACCTGATTGGCCCAGAGGGCGGTCAGCTGGCCAGCATGCTGGTCCCTCATGTCCAAGCCATCTTCCCTGAGACAGCGGTCACCAAGAAAGTTCGACTGGGGCTGCAGGTGAGGAAGAGGAGAAGGACTAGGACGAGAGGGGGAGATGCCTGCTGAGCGATGCCTTACCTTACCTAATTATTATGTAAATAATTTTCATGTTGGCTCCCTAGGAGTGAATAGACTATGTCATGCTTTATGCACTGCTCTTCCAAAGACCTAGGGCTGTATTCAATCAACTTTGATTGAATGGGACATTTTGTCAGGTAGCTGCTCTGTTCAGCTCACTCAATCAGTGCTGTCTGCCCTGCCAATCATGCAAGTTTGGCACCGCAGCAACAATGGAGCTGGCTAATGCATAACACTGACTACATCCTATAGTAACTGGCAGTCAGGAGTGCTGACTACCTCCATATATTTTTCCACAACCAAAGATTGTGTTGTTTTACTTCTTACTGCGTCCATTTGTCCCATATCTCCTCATTATAATTTTGTGTCTGTTGTCCTTTGATTTCGATGTTTTGTGTACTGTGTTTGTGATATTGAATTTTTGCATGTATGAATGTGTTTGCTTTGTTTCACTATTGTCTTTTTTTAGTTTTTCCTTTCTCCAGCCTTTCATCATACCTCAGTTCCCTGAGCTAAATGAACTGATATTCAAATGCGCATGTCACTTGGTTTGGTTTTACGTGTATGATTGTTTATCCATCTGTTAAATGTATGTTCAGGTAGGCCTATGTATTATGTTGTAACAACATGTTTTTTTTGTCTTAATAATAGTTTGTTGACTATGTTCCAGAGGGCGAGTAAATGTGAGAAAAAGTTTTCTGTTGTATTTTTACCTTACGTTATTGTTCTTATTTTTGTCTCGCCTTTTAATACATCACTTGTCCTTTCTTCTCTCTATCCCTTTCTTTTTTCTTTCACTCTTTCTCATATCCCGTCTTTCCTCTCCCTCTTCAGGCTCAGCCTATCCCAGACGAGCTTCTGACTCGACAGCTTGGTAACCAAGCGACCTTCAGCCCAGTGGTCACGGTCGAGCCACGACGACGCAAGTTCCACCGGCCAATAGGATTACGCATCCCGCTGCCCCCGTCTTGGAGGGAGAGTTCACGTGACGCTGGGGAGGGGGACACCACCAGCCTGCGCCTCCTCTGCAGTGTCATTGGTACGGGCATGCATGGAGTTTACTTTATGTCCTTGACATCTGGTTTATGGCAAATAGCATTAATTAGTTAGGACAGGGGTGAAGGGGACAGAACTAGTGCTGAAAGCTCCACACAGTAGTGGGTAAACCGGTAGTACAGAAGGGGGCTAATCACACACCCCTGGGGTGTTCAGGATCAGCGTTGCGGAGGTGTTGTTCCCAACCCTCACCGGCCTCGACCGGAGCATGGGGGGGGGTCTCAAGCAGTGAAATTATTACTAGTGTGATCATTTTTTAATTATGCCCAGATCACGAGGCCACTTGATGATGTGAGGCCTGAGGCAACTGCCTAATGGTAAGTCAGCCACTGTGTGTAATTTAGCCTATTAAACACAAAAATTATGTTTCAAGTGAGAATTAATACCGAAAAATACAGGAAATTATTGCCTACACCCAAATGTTTTTGAGCAAAAAAGTAGTGTGTAGTTCCAGTTGGTATCTACACCACTACATGGCTAAAAAGTAATTAACTATTGAAAACACTACTTAGATTTGAATTTAGTTCAACTACCACCAAGCTACTACAAAATGTAGTTACATTTCTAGTTGAACTACATGTAGTTCACTACTCCCCAACACTGATTCTCACATAAGTATTCCTCTTGCCCAAGTGGGATACCACAGTGTGTAGGGCAATGGCTATGTGTATCTGTTGGGGCGGTATGTCAATTGTAGGGGGTCTACGGTGTCTGGTAAGGTGAAGGTGATATGGCCCTGGACTAGCCTCTCAAAGCACTTCATGATGACTGACGTGAGTGCTACGGGGACGATAGCATCACGTGCCCAGACAATCTTGAATGAAAGAGAGTTGGGAAAAGTAACAGGCCACTGAGGAGAAAGATAAAGATTGAGAAAGTGGAAGTTTATAAAAAAAGAGAGATGAAACAGCCCCTTGTCTCCCAGGTGGAACAGCACCAGCCCAGTGGGAGGACATCACTGGCACCACCAAGCTGATGTACACCAACAACTGCGCCAACTTCACCACCAACGTCTCTGCAAGGTGAGTCCTAATTCACACCCTCCTTTAGGTGTTATACAAAATGTATGAAGAAGAACACCAGTTTACTAATTGTGCATAATAACCATTTGTAACCTTATCCTGTGCCAAATCATATTGAGTTCCATCCGCTTACACTATGCTACAGTCTTTAATCCATTAACTGTACACTTCGACACATAAAACAGATGCACACACACAAACAGCCACCATCTCTATCGACTATCCCTCAACCTTCTCTGTGCGTCATCTCTCCCCTTCTCCTCTCCCCCTCTCCCCCTCTCCCCAGGTTCTGGCTGGCAGACTGCCCACGCACAGCCGAAGTGGTGACCTTCGCCAACCTGCTGTACCGGGAGCTGATGGCCGTGCCCTACATGGCCAAGTTTGTAATATTTGCCAAAATGAACGAGGCGCGCGAGGGCCGCCTACGCTGCTACTGCATGACCGACGACAAGATGGACAAAACCCTGGAGCTGCACGAGAACTTCAGCGAGGTGGCCCGGAGCAGGGATATAGAGGTCAGCAGGGGTCAGGGGGCGAGGGGTTTAGTGTGTGTTTCAGTAGGTTCTACTCTCTTTAAATATGTTCACATAACTCAGACATTTGTGTGAATAATCCATGGAAGTCAATGGAGGATTTTTTTCTCTCGTGACTCTCTGTCGACCCCCTCAGGTGATGGAGGGCATGCCGCTGCACCTGGAGTGCTCTGGGAACCTGGTGCCTGTGAGGAAGGCCACTCAGCAGCCACGCAGCTTCAGCTTCCAAGCCTTCCGAGATAACAGACTGCCCGTCTCTGTCAAGGTCTGTCTCCCTATCATTGTCTATCTCTATTTTTGCACTGAATTGTGATTTAATTGAAGTGTCAGTCTGTCAAACTGTCTGTTGGTGTATTTGACATGTTATTCAGGCAGGTTTTGCGTTGAATTGACAGTCGGTCAGTCGACAGTCGGTTGGTCTTTTCGATCCGGTCTACATGTCTGTGTGTCTGAGTGACTATCGGTGTTTCTGATATGTCGGTGTGTGTCTGTCATTTTCTTTCGGACATGTTTGTGTGTCCATCTATCTGTCCGTCTATCTCTAACTTTATATATGTTCATTACAATTATTGTGTATCTTCTCCCATCTCTATCACTCCCATCTCTCCATCTGTTTCAAATCTTGTCCTTTTTTTGTATATCTGTTCAGCCTGTCTTTCTATCTTCCTTTACCTGTGTGTGCATACCTGTGTGTGCATACCTGAGTTGCAGACAACACTTCTCTTTCACAGACCACCTGTATGTGTGTGTCTGTCTGTCTATACATCTTGTCTGCCTAACCATATGTACAGTGGGGCAAAAAAGTATTTAGTCAGCCACCAATTGTGCAAGTTCTCCCACTTAAAAAGATTAGAGAGGCCTCTAATCTTACAGGCCTCTCATCTTTTTAAGTGAGAGAACTTGCACAATTGGTGGCTGACTAAATACTTTTTTGCCCCACTGTATGTCTGTTTGTCTACCCATATCTGTCTGTGTTTTCTGTCTGTCTGTGTGGCTTTTGAGTGTGTGTGACGTGCGCTTCCATCTTAGTCAGTCTCAGACGAGTGCCTTGTGAAGTATTCTCCATCGTGGTGTACCTGCCGACTCTACCTAGCTGTAACTGTGTGCACGTCCTTTAGCTCTTTCACCTTCTTGCCTGCCTGCCAATCTTGTGGCCTGCCTGTCTGTATGTCTGTCTCACTGTCTCTCTTTCTCTCTCTCACGGTCACTCTGTTACTGTCTGATCTGACAGACGCCCAGGTAATTGTGCAGGTAAATCTCTCTCTCTCTCTCGCCTGCCTATGGACTGCTTCCATCTCTTCCCTCTGTGTTTCTGCTCGACAGACCACCACACTGCAGGTTATCTAATTCCCCCTTTTCTCTCTTCCTTCTCTCTCTTTTTCATTACATTTCACCCTATCCTCTTTATCCTTCATATCTGTTCTTGCTTACCTCTTCTTACCTTTGTCATTCTCTCGTGTCCCTCTTCCTCGAGTCCACCTCTTCTGGTCTTCCTGTTCCTCTTTTTCGGCTGTCTTTCTCTTTCTTTCCCTTGTATCTCTCTCTCTCTCTCTCTCTCTCTCTCGCTCTCTCTTTCTGTGTCTATCAGGTCAGAGACAGCAATAAGGAAGCCTCTGGGTTCCTTTCTTTCCTGCGGAAGTCTACCAAGTATGAGGATGCACAGCACGTGCTGTGTAACCTCAACATCACCATGCCTCCCTGTGTCAAGGTACACACTCATGAATGCACACACACAACACACACATGCACACACACTCCAACTCACTCTCTCACGTTCCAAATTCCCACATAGTGAAACCATATTTTCACATGTTTACACCACATTTCCACATGTGAGGAGAATAACAAAGAACTAACAAAGCATCACTGACCAACCAAAACAAAACAGGTGGGGTTTTAGGAGAGGTTCTGACAGACACAAGTCCACTGAAAGTTAACTAGCAACAACAACTGGAACCTAAAAGATACCCACCATGAGCGGTAACTAAATATGATTCAAAGTAATACGTACTTCAAAGTATTTTTATTTAAGTCGTTTTTGGGGGGTAGCTGTACTTTACTATTTATATTTTGGACAACTTTAACTTTTTCTTCACTACATTCCGAAAGATTTTTTTTTTACTCAATACATTTTCCCTATCACCCAAAAGTACTCGGGACAGGAAAATGGTCCAATTCACACACTTATCAAGAGAACATCCCTGGTCATCTCTTCTGCCTCTGATTTGTCGGACTCACTAAACACAAGGGATTCGTTTGTAAACTATGTTTGAGTGTTGGTGTGCCCCTGGCAAATTAAAAACCACTAAATTGGTGCCATCTGGTATGCTTAATTAATGGAATTAGAAATTATTTAAACTTTTACTATTACAACTGATATTTAAGTATATTTTTGTAATTACATTTACTTTTTATAAGGTATGTTTAAAACCAAATACTTTTACTCACGTAGTATTCTACTGGGTGACTTTCAATTTTACTTGAGTCATTTTCTATTAAGGTTTCTTTACTTTTACTCAAGTATGACAATTGGGTACTTTCTCCACTTCTGAAGAAGAAACAAACAACAGGAAAACCCACACCAAACTCAAAGACAGACGAAAACCAATAAGTGGATCCTAATGAAAGCAGGGAAGATCAGACTAAGGATTGCTTGTCTAGACCTCAAAATGGGGCACGCCAACTAAATGTGTTAACCCTCTGTATCTATCAAGACCGCTGGAGCACTGGGCCAGCCACTCTTAAATAGCACCTGGGCTAGCACAGGTGAAACGCCTTCCCATTAACGAGATGGCAACCATCACAGGTGTAACACATACTGACTAACGAGGTGACACCAATCAGTGCGCCCCACATGCTAATGAGCTATACGTGCTAAAGTCCAACCTCAAAGCATAAATGGAAAAACCAATACTCCACATTTAGTGATATCAAAATGTGTAGCCTAAAATTAAATTTTGATATCATGGATGGTCAGCCCTTGCATCCATAACATAGTATATGGATTTGAGATTGGTTGCATTTCACCAGCCCATTCCCTCACCTTTTTACCAAAACGGTGGCTGGGAAAACACTGTGTTAATGATTCAGTTAAGGCAATGTTTCCCAAAATCAGGACCACAAGGGGTGCTCGTTTAGTTTTTTTGTCCTAACACAACACCGCTGATTCAAATAATCAAAGCTTGATGATTAGTTGATTATTTGAATCAGCTGTGTAGTGCTAGGGAAAAACCCAAATGTACACCGAGTTTGGGAAACACGGAATTAACCATTTCCGCTTTAAACCCCTTTAATAGGGCAATAGTGTTATTATATGGTGAAATCCTCTAGTGAATGAGTTACTTTGGTGCCATTTATATCAAGCAAAACTTCTGAAGTTGAGAACAAAATTCTTACTATTGCAAACAAAAATAATGATATTGAAAGCAAAGCATAAATCCAAAAGTATTGATATGAAAAATAAATATTGCAAGGAAATAATTTATAAATGCGAGAGCAAATTGCAAATGGACACAATTAAATGGAACATGTCCCTCTTTCCTGCTATTTTGTTTGGTTATGTTAGCCCGGCCTTTGTTTGGTTATGTTAGACTGGCCTTTGTTTGGTTATGTTAGACCGGCCTTTGTTTGGTTATGTTAGCCCGGCCTTTGTTTGGTTGTGTTAGCCCGGCCTTTTTTTATGGTTATGTTAGCCCGGCCTTTGTTTGGTTATGTTAGCCCGTCCTTTGTTTGGTTATGTTAGACCGGCCTTTTTTAATGGTTATGTTAGCCCGGCCTTTGTTTGGTTATGTTAGCCCGGCCTTTGTTTGGTTATGTTAGCCCGGCCTTTGTTTGGTTATGTTAGCCCGGCCTTTGTTTGGTTATGTTAGCCCGGCCTTTGTTTGGTTATGTTAGCCCGGCCTTTGTTTGGTTATGTTAGCCCGGCCTTTGTTTGGTTATGTTAGCCCGGCCTTTGTTTTCGCAGCCTTTTTTAAATATTTTTTTTTACAGTTGCTCGTTTTGGCACATTCATTCAGAAACATAGCACCCTGCATCCCACTGCTGTTTTGCCTCTGAAGCTAAGCAAGGTTGGTCCTGGTTGTTTTGTATGGGTAGGACTACCAAGGTACAGAAAAATTACAAAATGAGACGACATAAACCAGTGGTTCTCAATCCTCTCCTCTGAGACCCCCAGCCGGTTCATGTATTTGATCTATTTCAGAACACCTGGTTCAACTTGTCAACTAATCCTCAAGCCCTTGACTAGGTGAATCAGGTGAACTAGTTCAGGGCTAAAACAACATTGGGGTATGAAGCCAAGAAGAGGTTGGAGAACCACTGACCTAAACCGGAACAACCATCTCAGTAATGGGTGCAATAAGTCTGACTGCTAACAGATTGGATTTGTTTAGAAAAATGTATGTTATTTATCTTTGTGTAGCATAAAATCTACCTCCAAAAAGCATGCAGGAAAATATGATAATATTTGGTTTTTGAGAGTGTGTGATTATTGTACCTTTATATTCAGAATATTGGGTACAAAATTGTACCATTATACTAGATTATCTGCACATGTAGCCTAAAAGGTACCAAACAATACCATTTGAAATCATATGTGTACCTCTGAAGGTATTTTATATTTTTGTACCACTAGGAGCATTGCAATATACCGTGACCATACCCCTTTTTCTAAGAGTGTAAAGTCATTCATTTTATGGAAATTATGAATGAGGTGTTTTTATGCTTTAATGTTGCTGTTGATTGATTGTTTCTCAGTCGACAAAGGGTGTTGCAATATCTCCTGGGAAGCTCTGTCTGCATCCTTCTCAGCTGATGCACGATCAGTTGAACTTTGAAGGCTTAAAAAAGACCAACATTAAATACAGACTGTAAAAGATACCGTATCTAAAAAGAGACGAGTCAGACTATTGATTGGCGGTTCAAAAGCAAAGATGAACTGAATATTTTTATGTCCCATTGCTAATTCAAGCAAAATAATTGATCTCAAATACAGTTTTGTTTCCACTAAGACAGTCCAATGTAATAGTCACAAAAGCAGCACAAGAAAACACATGCAAACATTTCCTTAGACAACCTTGGGAGAAATGCATGTACACTGAACAAAAATAAAAATGCAACATGAAACAATTTCTAAGATTTAACTGAGTTATAGTTTGCATAAGGAAATCAGTTAATTGAAATAAATTAACTAGGCCCTAATTTATGGATTTCACATGACTGGGGATACAGATGTGCATCTGTTGGTCATAATTCCTTTAAACAAAAAGGTAGGGGCGTGGATCAGAAAACCACTCAGTATCTGGTGTGACCACCATTTGCCTCATGCAGCATGCCACATCTCCTTCGCATAGAGTTGATCAGGCTGTTGATTGTGGCCTGTGGAATGTTGTCCCACTTTTCTTCAATGGCTACGCAAAGTTTCTGGATATTGGCGGGAACTGGAACACGCTGTCTTACACGTTGATCCAGAGCATCCCAAACATGCTCAATGGGTGACATGTCTGGGGAGTATGCAGGCTATGGAAGAACTGGGACATTTTCAGCTTCCAGGAATTGTGTACAGATCCTTGCGACATGGGGCCGTGCATTATCATGCAGAAACATGAGGTGGCAAATGAATGGGACGACAATGGACCTCAGGATCTTGTCATGGTATCTCTGAATTCAAATTGCCACCGGGAAAAAAATGCAATTGTGTTCGTTGTCCGTAGCTTATACCTGCCCATACCATAACCCCACGGCCAACATGGGGTATGAAGCCAGACTACAGACAGGTCAAGACCCTGGTGAGGACAACGAGCACGCAGATGATCTTCCCTGAGAAGGTTCCTGACAGTTTGTGCAGAAATTCTTTGGCTGTGCAAACCCACAGTTTCCTCAACTGTCCGGATGGCTGGTCTTAGAAGCTGGATTGTGGCAGTCCAGGGCTGGTGTGTTTACATGTGATCTGCGGTTGTGAGGCTGGTTGGACGTGCTGCCAAATTCTCTAAAACGACATTGGACGCAGCTTATGGTAGAGAAAGGAACGTTCAATTCTCTGGCAACCGCTCTGGTGTACATTCCTGCAGTCAACATGCCAATTGCATGCTCTCTCAAAACTTGAGACATCTGTGGCATTGTGTGACAAAACTACACCTTTTAGAGTGGCCTTTTATTGTCCCCAGCACAAGGTGCACCTGTGTAATGATCATGCTGTTTAATCAGCTTCTTGGTATGCCACACCTGTCAGTTGGATTATCTTGTCAAAGGAGAAATGCTCAATACCAGGGATGTAAACAAGTTTCAGCACAACATTTCTGAGAAATAAGCTTTTTGTGCGAATGGAGATTTTCTTGGATCTTTTTATTTCAACTCATGAAACATGGGACCAACACTGCATGTTGCGTTCACATTTCATATTTTTGTTCAATATGTTTCATAGATAGCAGTGCCCATATCTAGTCAGTGATGTGTTTTTTGGTTACTGTGTCCATTGTGTGTGGTCCAGGTTGTTGGGAGTGAGGAACGGAGGCGAACTCTGACCCCGTTGGCCCTGAGGGAGCGCTACAACGCGCTGAATGAGCCCGGTCTGGGTAAGTCTTGTCATGCCTTTTCAGAAGCCCTCTCCCTAATATACAGAAGGAGACAAGGCTTGAATGTTTCACCCCTACTCCCCTGCTTCCCAATCTATTACGCATGAGCCTTGGATGCAACACAGTGCTCTACTGAGCCCCATAATACACAGCAGTGCAATGATGGCGCCATATTGGTTATGTGCCAAAGATTAGCTAATACCTACACATCCAAACAGCTCTATGGACTAAATCCCTTCCAGAGTCCTGGTAACATTAGTACTGAATTACCTGTTATGGTTTGCATGGCGCTGGTGCTGGTTGCTCCACTGCGAGTCCTGTTAGCATGGCGGATATTTAGCATTTAGCTTAGCGCTGGGAATGGGCAGGTCCTTGCAGTGGAGCCAGACAGAGGAGCCCTCTGATTGGCCCATGGTCGATGAGCCAAGATGGGAAGGAGTGCTCATTGGTTACATGGTGTCTATGTGAGCACGGCGCTGCTACCTTGCACCTCAGTTCTCTATGGTTATGTTGTTCTAACAGAAGGGACTGGTGTCTGAATGAATTTCTTCTCTACCTACCTCTAACCTACCCTGCCTATAGTCTGCAAACACATAAGGATTGTATGTGGAAAAACACAATACTCTGTGGGTAATACATATTCCCTTCAACAGACCAGTGCTTTTTGTCAAGGTAAGTTTGCTATTATCTCTTTTAATAGCAATGGATTTTAGTGGGTTTGATATATTGGATAATGTCCTGTATTGAGTAACTTGAACAAATCTGTAAAAATTAGACCTTTTTGTGCCGTACTGGTTGCACCCCTTACACAGTGCTCAGTCGTGTAGTTGTGATTGAGTCCTACATTTAACCCTTACACAGTGCTCAGTCGTGTAGTTGTGATTGAGTCCTACATTTAACCCTTACACAGTGCTCAGTCGTGTAGTTGTGATTGAGTCCTACATTTAACCCTTACACAGTGCTCAGTCGTGTAGTTGTGATTGAGTCCTACATTTAACCCTTACACAGTGCTCAGTCGTGTAGTTGTGATTGAGTCCTACATTTAAAGTAGATTTAAAGTTCTGAAGTTATCTTTTTTTCCTCAGCTACAGTGAATGTCATTGAGAGGACCGAGCTCAAGATCTCCCTAATATCCGAACAGCTGGGATTGAGCTGGGCAGGTCAGTGCTCCTGTACAGGGCTGTTACTCCCATGTGGCTCAATTGGTAGAGCATGCCAACGCCAGGGTTGAGGGTTTGATTCCCACGGGGGACCATTATGAAAAAGTATGAAAATGTATCCACTCACTACTGTGAGTTGCTTTGGAAAAGAGCCTCGGCTAAATGACTCAAATGTAATAATGTACAGTGTGGCAAAAGAGTATTTAATCAGCCACCAATTGTGCAAGTTCTCCCACTTAAACAGATGAGAGATGAGAGAGGGGCCTGTAATTTTCATCATAGGTACACTTCAACTATGACAGACATAGTAAAACACTACGCCGCCAGGGACTCAAATCATGCTGTGCCAGACGTGTCCCCCTGCTTAAGCCAGTACATGTCCAGGCCCGTCTGAAGTTCGCTAGAGAGCATTTGGATGATCCAGAAGACAAATGGGAGAATGTTATATGGTCAGATGAAACCAAAATAGAACTTCTTGGTAAAAACTCAACTCGTCGTGTTTGGGGGACAAAGAATGCTGAGTTTCATCCAAAGAACACCATACCTACTGTGAAGCATGGGGGTGGAAACATCATGCTTTGGGCTGTTTTTCTGCAAAGGGACCAGGACGACTGATCCGTGTAAAGGAAAGAATGAATGGGGCCATGTATCGTGAGATTTTGAGTGAAAACCTCCTTCCATCAGCAAGGGCATTGAAGATGAAACGTGGCTGGGTCTTTCATCATGACAATGATTCCAAACACACCGCCCGGGCAACGAAGGAGTGGCTTCGTAAGTAGCATTTCAAGGTCCTGGAGTGGCCTAGCCAGTCTTCAGATTCCAACCTCATAGAAAATATTTGGAGGGAGTTGAAAGTCTGTGTTGCCCAGCAACAGCCCCAAAACATCACTGCTCTAGAGGAGATCTGCATGGAGGAATGGGCCAAAATACCAGCAACAGTGTGTGAAAACCTTGTGAAGACTTACAGAAAACGTTTGACCTCTGTCATTGCCAACAAAGGGTATTTAACAAAGTATTGAGATAAACTTTTGTTATTGACCAAATACTTATTTTCCACCATAATTTGCAAATAAATTCATTAAAAATCCTACAATGTGATTTTCTGGATTTATTTTCTAAATTTGTCTGTCATGGTTGAAGTGTACATATGATGAAATATTACAGGCCTCTCTCTTCTTTTTAAGTGGTAGAACTTGCACAATTGGTGGCTGACTAAATACTTTTTTTGCCCCACTGTATGTATAGTCTACTATATGTGGTAAGATAAACTTAGTTACATATATGATATACTGAATACATTTTTTTCTCTCTCAGAGTTGGCACGGGAGCTGCATTTTGGTGTGGATGACATTAACAGAATCAGGGTGGAGAATCCTAACTCCCTCCTGGACCAGAGTTCAGCCCTGCTCAATCTGTGGGTTGGCCGGGAGGGCAAGAGGGCCAAGAGTGAGTGTCTACCTGTCCTGTCTGCCTGTCCTGTCTGTCTGTCTGTCTGTCTGTCTGTCTGTCTGTCTGTCTGTCTGTCTGTCTGTCTGTCTGTCTGTCTGTCTGTCTGTCTGTCTGTCCCCCCCCACCTCTTCATTCCTTAACTTATTTTCCGACTCCTCTCCTTCCTCTTTCCCTCTGTCAGTGGAGAGTATATATGTAGCTTTGAAGAACATTGACCGTTCAGACATTGTGAGTTCCGTGGAGGGCCAGCCACAGGCAGGGGCCGGCGCCTCAGAGGAAGGGGCCTGCAGACTGGTTGACCACGACTCCAACCTCCTCTCCCCCAGTGTTATCAATGGTAAGAAACACATACAGAGAGGTGTGTGTACACATACAGACACACACATACACACACAGGTGCAACTTTGGTTTTAGAAATGGGGGGGACATTATTTTTTTTATCCCACCAATCAATGGAATCAATAGTATGTAAATACCACAATTGCCCCTAGTAATGTCAGGGGTTAAAACAAGATCAATGAAAAGACCATTACTCTTCCCAAGTGTATGGGTAACACAGATGGAACCATATCTCTGTTGCTCTACAAGAGATCACGGACACAGGTCGTCCACAAGTTATTAGGCATCCAATTTTCAGAAGGGGTAAGTGGTAATTGGGCTGCATGGTTGATTGCTGCGGATGATTCTCAAGGGATTTTGATTAGGGTCTGAGAAATGATGCCATTTCCATCATAACCCAGTGATATGTCAGCATGTAACCATTTCCTTACTGCATTTTGCTGACAGACATCGTTTCAGTTTTACTGTTCTGATACCTCATGCTTTAGACCTGAACATAATGGTCTCACATGACATTATACTTGAAGACAGATGTTTTTTGAATTTGCAAAGTCCTATACATTGAGTTAATGAGGATAGGCTAAAATATACATCTTAACTGTGTTTGGGTTTAAGCCTGGTATATGGATGAGTTGGATATGCGTGTGTGTGTGTGTGTGTGTGTGTGTGTGTGTGTGTGTGTGTGTGTGTGTGTGTGTGTGTGTGTGTGTGTGTGTGTGTGTGTGTGTGTGTGTGTGTGTGTGTGTGTGTGTGTGTGTGTGTGTGTGTGTGTGTGTGTGTGTGTGTGTGTGTGTGTGTGTGGGATGAACACTCCCCTCCTAAGTGGCACTAGTACACAGTTTGTGTGCTCTGAGCCTCCATACCTTGTTCCTTTGTTACTCCCCTCTGTCTCTCCTAGATCTATCCCCCTCTCGCTCTTTCTCTCTGTGTCTGTGACATGTCATCTCTGCTGCCCAGCCGCCTTCCTCCTCACAGCTCTTCCTCTTCGACCTCTGACCTCATATCGACCTCATGTTGACCTCCTGGGCCTCTCCTCTCTCCTGTCATCTTATTTTCCCGCGTTCCCGTGTTCAGTCCAGCGGGAGCCTCACCTCCTCTCTCGAAGTAGCTCTTTGTCAATGCATGTGCATGCTGCCTGCCTCGCTGTACCTCTCTGTGGCTCACATCAGGGAAAGTGTATTTCTCTAGGTCTGGGAGGGTCACTGTTGATGGCGGGTGGGGTGGAAGGGTATCAAAATAAAGGCATTGCTGTCCAAATAAAGGTTTGCTGTTTTGGTATAAGAACTGTGTATTTGCATGGCATGCTTTCTCTATGTCTATTTCTCTATGTGTATTTTACTTTCTCTTGTTTCTCTGTTTTGTCAAACTTGTTTTAAATGCAGTATTAACACCTTCAATCTCAGTCGTTTTCTGTTAAGTCTATGGTGTTGGTTGTATGCTAGGGTGAAACCCATGGTTGACTGCACAGCACATAATGTTCTCAAAATAATGTAGCTGGGACATGACAGCTTTGTCCTTAAGACAACGTTGTCATAATGTTACCGATACATTGTTAGAATGTTATGTGCTCGCTGGTGTGTTCTGTGGTGTGGTGGAGTGTGTGAGTCTGGGGGTGTGTGTGTTCCCATGTACAGTGACCCTGTGAACTGTGGGTGTGTTTTCATGTGTCTCAGTTTGTTTGCGTGTGTGTTGTACATAAGTGGATAGTGTGTGTGTGTGTGTGTGTGTGTGTGTGTGTGTGTGTGTGTGTGTGTGTGTGTGTGTGTGTGTGTGTGTGTGTGTGTGTGTGTGTGTGTGTGTGTGTGTGTGTGTGTGTGTGTGTGTGTGTGTGTGTGTGTGTGTGTGTGTGTGTGTGTGTGTGTGTGTTTGCAGATGTACAATCTATGTAGATTTGCTGTGCTTCACTATGTGTTTTGCAGCGTAAGTGTCTTTAAATTGGGAGGTACATTAAGGACTAACCAAGATAAACCATCATCATTCAGACTCACTTCTCCATCATCCACCTCATTAAAAGTGCATCTCTACCCCTCGTTATTCTCACCTCTACCGTCTCTATACTCTACCATCTCTATACCATCCCAGAAACACATACACACACACACAGACTGACACACTTTTACAGTTATACTATTGTCCGTAGGCATAAACACTGAAAGGAATGAAGCCACACTTCATTCAATATATTCCATTGTCCGTGAACACTTGAGTTCCTTCTTCACCTTATTACCACCTACAACACAGACAGGCTCTCAAAAGAGAGATATACAAAGGTGAGACAGTGGAAGGCATTTTAAAGTTAGACTCCGTGAACTGACGTTGCCACGAGCAGCACCGCAGATCGTGAGATGAGTGAGATGCAAGGCTTGGCTCTCACACAGTCACACACGGTATCTGCGCATGTGCTTCGCTTCACTCTGTTACAGCGTGGGAGCCAGGGGACCAACACAGCCGAGAAGCTGAGCCTATGCCATATCGCTTAGTCTACCTTAAAGATGGACATAACAGAGAAAGACACGCATGATGATGGGAGATGGACGGACAGACAGGTGGACAGACAGACAGACAGTCAGGAACTTACAAGCAGATATGCAGGCATCCAATTTCACAACATAAACCTGTTTTTGGTAGTAATATTTGTGTGTGTGTGTGTGCGTGTTGAATTTGTGTGTCCTGTTTGAGTATGTAATGTGTGCGTGTGTGTGCGCTTGTGCATTTGTTTGAGTTGAATGCAAGTGCAAGCAACTTCCAATTTTCTCAGCAGAATTGGCAGCCTCCTGACCCCTCTCACTTGTGATCTGGTTTGGAACGATAATGGGATTTGAATCCTGATCTCAATGATAATATTATCACGATAATCCGTTTTTATCATGATACTAGACATTGAAAGGACACTTTATCAGACAATAAATTCTTTTTGAGGAAAGTGGATGGGTTTTTAATCTAAATGTTGTTGCCAACAGCCAATTTAGAGCAGTTGAGAATTATATTGTGATAACATGGACATAATGAAATTCAATATCGTAGGTATCGTTGAACACGTTTATCGTGGTAAATTGGTAGAATTGATTATCGTGCCAACCCAACTGACACCAAACACCCCACTCTCTTCCTATCTTGGATGACATTTTCAACCTTCTAACACTACCCCTTTTCCACAGACAATGGACAAGACTCCATTTCCAACACCCTATTCCCTAACATAACACATGCTGCTCTTAGGGGAATGTAAAACTGCTTCCTTTCCACACATTCTCTCCAACAGAACCACTGATGGATCACCAATAGATCAGTGGTCATCAAAATCAGTGTTTTTCATGGAAAGTCAGACAATGCAAAACTAAACCCTGGGAGAGTGACTAGATGTTTTCACTACTACCGATTCCAAGAAGGTGCCAGTGAGTGTGTGTGCCTCCTTGGAACTGGAAGTAGTGAAAACAAATCCAGTCACTTTCTCTTTCCCAGCATATTTTGACACTGGATAGGCTCTGTTTCCTGCAGAGAAACAGTCCCACTACACCCACATCCCTGTCTAACCCTCCTCTAACTCCCCCACCCCTGCACCTGCGTGGTGTTAGTCTCCCTCTCTCTTTTATCTCGCTTCCTTCCCAGGTTACGGACTTGTGCAGGAAGAGCTGCTCTCCCCAGCCTCCATGCAGTACAGTCTGCCCTCTCCGCTGGGAGCTGAGCCCTACTGGCAGGAGGTCTCCAGCCTGGAGTGTGCCCCCATCGCCACCACCGAAGAAGACACCCTGATGGAGATGTCAGACGTGCAGGTGTGGCCCTCGGGGGTCAGCCCCTCCCTGGTCACAGTGGAGGACTCGTCCCTGGATGGCAGCAGTCGGGCTGACGACTCAGAGGGGGCCACCCTGTCCCTGCCCTGCAGCCTGAGGCGCCCCAGCAGTGGGGCTAGTGGCTCCATCATGGAGCTGGAGGAGGAGGAAGAGGAGGAGGAGGAAGGGGAAGTAGAGGAGGAGGCGCGGCAGGAGCTGGAGGACAGGGACAGGGTGAGGGCCAGCGGCGCCGTGCCAAAGGTCAACCTGAATGGCCAGCTGGGAGGTCAGAGGTCGGAGGGCAGGAGGGTGGAGGTAGCAGCATCAGTGGTGGGCAGCAGTGTGACTGGAGGAGGAGCGAGGGGAGGAGGAGGACTAAGACAGAGTTCAGAGGAAGGGCTTTCTGTTGTTGCAGGGCAGCAGGTTTATGCCCAGCTGTGTGAGATGTCAGGACTGAGCCGAGCAATGGAGCACAATGGAGACAACAGGTAGGACTCGGTCAGGGGTTCAGACTGGTCTAGACAGACAGACCTTCCTCTCTGTATGTGTGTACATAATCCATACTCAAACTCAATCCATTGTGGCATTCTCTTTTTGTGTCTTTTATCTGTCTGTCTTGTTCTCTTTCCTACTCTTGTCTCTGTCACTCTGTCTGTCTGCTCCTCTTTTTTCTTTGTCTCTTTGTCCCTGTCTCCCTCTCCCCTCTCTCTCAGGGTGGTTGGGGGAGGTGCTTTCCAGCCGTACCTCCCCAACAAGGACTCCCTGCGCGGCTGGGCAGGGTCGCAGGCGCCCAGGCTGCCCCGGCAGAGTGTGGAGACGCTGATGATGTCACCAAGGTCTCGTGTACCCCAAGAGGCTCTGCTGACACCGGTGTGTGACATGGGGGCATTCGGAGGTGCTGTGCAGGCACCTGTTTGGGACACAGCCCTTCGACCAGGTGTTGGGCTTCTCATCAAGAGGCAGGGCTCCAGGTTGTCATGCCTACCACCTGCCGCTTCCTGTGCCTGGAGGAGGGACTTCCTGTCCATGCCTGCGATAGATAGGACAATCTTTTAATTTGGTTTCAATCATAAAAATTCCAGCCATCAAAACCCAAATGTTGACGTTATGTCACGTCATTATCTGAAATTGGCTTAATGGGGCAACGTTGTGTTGTGTGGGTTGTAAACCTGTGTACTAATGTCATGTGGTTATTTTATGTGTTTTATCCTGATGTTTTGACACAGATTGATGCCGATAAAGAGGACTATGCTGTTGAGTTCCTGGCTGAGGAGCAGTTGGTGGACGAACATGGAAACGTTGTCACTAGGGAGGTTAGTTTGTCCTCTTCTGCACGACTATTTCTTCCCTAATATAGACTCACACACTCACAAATAGATACATGGAAGCACACATGCACACACACGCGCTCACAAATGCACGTTGCGCAGATCAGTGTTAACTCCTCTGTGTATTTTCTCCTTCCCTGCTCCCTCCCTCCCTGCTGTACTGTAGGTGGGGGTGGATGTGAGGAAGGGTGCTCAGTCAGTGAAGCGCAACAGTCTGCAGAGAGTAAAACACTGAAACACACATACCCAGACCTCAAGGTATGGGACACATAAGCACATCTTGCAGTGCTTGGATAGATGCTTTTAGAAGTATCTATCAGACCCCTCAGAACCAGAGAAGGTTGAAGTTAAACTGGCTATTGTAAATGACAAACCCCTGCACACTACTCCCCTTGCAATAATGGTATAAAAGTGAAAGATGAAAGAATCTTTGTTTGCCAGCTCTCATCAGAGCATGGATGGCGTACATTACATTTCATCCCTTTTGAATGGGAATACATCTCTGGTTATCTTTAAGTGTTGTTCATTTTTTATTTAATCAACTGGGGGAAAAATGGTTTCATATATTGTTTCTTCTTCGTCTTGACTGGCTACCTCTGTCCCTTTCTTTAAATGTGATGAGATTGTAATAGTTGAAAATAATTCCCTTTTTACTGAAATCAGTTTTTTCTCTGTACCGTAGAACCGGACATCCACTGCCAAACCATCCTCCACAAACAAAACGCCAGGTGACAGAGGACAACAGGGAGGAGACTGAAAGAAGGACTAAGATCAGCAAACAACAAATACAAACACAACATCATCTGCAGAATGACCCTGGATTGCCACAACAAGAAGAAACGAGAAGGAGGTCTACTTGTAGTTTTGTAACATAAAACAAAGATACTTAACTAGAGTAGGGCATGATTTTTTTCTATAAAAACGTCATAAAATCCAACCAGAAAAAAAGCAACAAAAAAGTGCTTCCTGTCAACTGTAATTGCATGATTGACTGCTGGTGCATGACCATTGACCTTTGAACTGTCATTATCTACAAACTCAATTGGTACAAGTTATGGGGCCGACCCAGGACTGACTGGGTCAGGGACGAGTTTAAGGACCCCCCACCCCTCCGCCCAAAAGGATTGGTTGGTGTTAGCAAGTTGAGTCTGGTAACACTACTGCCAAAAAAGCTAATATTTTTCCCGTCTTCAGATTGCTATGATACAGTCAATCCAATGCTGAGCTTACCAATGCTTATTTCACTTGGACCCTATTTCCTTGTTATTCTATGTGATATATGCACTATGCTCTGTGGATGTGTGTCTGTGTGTGTATGTGTGTGTATTTCTACCGCATGTGTTCTCTCGCTTCTGGCTTGGCACTGAGCCGTGTCCTGGTTGGTCAGTGCTCCTGTGATGTCACGGTGTGCTCAATGTGGGAATGAGAAACCCACCGTGCTCCCCTACTCGGGAGTGTCTGTCTGTGTGTGACGTCTTTCCTTTGTGAACGCGCTTCACCCCAGTTCCACTTTGTCTGGCTTTGATAGGGACTAGCTTCCTCCCCCTGTTTTAGGAGGGTGTGCTTTATTCAGACAATGGGAATGTTTTTCCAGATGGGAACCAAAAAAAAGTTTGTCGCTTGATAGCATTGCGTGGCTGCCAGTGTATTCTAACATTAATGCCCAACACATCCCAGATTTACGGTAGCATGGGGTCCCCTTCCCCTCCTGCCCCCCCCTGCCATGTTGACTCCACACACCTCTCCATCAACTCCTGTAGCTCCAACCTAAATCTCTACCCAATCAGCTTCATCCACCGCTCTCTCTCATATTCTCTCTCTTTGCTGTGGCTATAACACCTCACGACATCGCCCTTTTGTGGTTCACATTCAATTGTGCTTTTGATTTGAGGGGGTGAAGCAGACAGGGGATTAATGATCAGTGTGGATATTCATATTCATGGGAAAGAGATGGAGGTAAATGTGAAGGTTTAGATGGAATGCTAGAGACTAGTATAGCTAAGCAAGTAAGGACAGACTGACAGATAGCACTGTGATCGCCCAATTTAACACTGACCCCTGAGCCCATGTACCCTGTACTGTGAACTTATAGACACACACACACCTCAAAAATGCATACACACACACACTCACACATATCCTTAATACACACATGCACACGCACATACAGTAATTCATTTATTGTGCCCTAATTGTTATGAGAAGCCTGGTCGGACTCAGATTATGTACTTTGGTGTCTGCCACAGCAATAATATCAGACAAGAAGGGATATATATATATATATGTATATATGTGTATATATATACACATATATATAATATATACGTGTGTGTGTGTGTGTGTGTGTGTGTGTGTGTGTGTGTGTGTGTGTGTGTGTGTGTGTGTGTGTGTGTGTGTGTGTGTGTGTGTGTGTGTGTGTGTGTGTGTGTGTGTGTGCGCAGTGGGAGGGTATCTGTACATTATGGTAGCATTTAAAACATTTCTCTCTCTGAAATTGGTGCAGACAAATCAGAAGCATGCATGTATACAAAAGATACAATCCAAGACGGTATGCAAACAGTTTTCCCCTCACAAATGTGATCCGTTCAATGCATTCACGATTGACATTTCGTAATGGTATCTCCTCTGTTCCTCTGACCTTCATGTTGTTGTATTAGCATGGTGGCACTGCCACCTGGTGTTACAAAGAGGTATCACAGTCTAGATAACTGGATTAGCGCAGCAGCAGCTGGAGGGCAAAATAGTGGTTTCGGAAAAGGATTTGGTCCAGCACTTAATGTAGCAGATATTACCCAGGATATGCTAACTTCATACATTGAATCTTAGGAATGGATCTCTCATAGTAGCATTTATTTACTATATATGTATGTAGTGTGGTTGGAGTGAATGTGACTATGAATGATTTAGTGAATAGACTAGTAACACGTCACCGACACGTATTCCCTGCCAATCAGTGCACATTAAAACCTCATCTGTTATGCCACATATATCACATATCACTTATCATTCACTCTTATTCCACTCAGGTTTCAGTTTTAGCAGGATCCAAGTTTTGCCCTGTTTTTGAGTTCAGAGCCCTCTGTAGAAAGAGAACCATGGGTGTCAACATGAGTGTTGCGGAATCAGTTTGGTGTGTGTGTGTGTGTGTGTGTGTGTGTGTGTGTGTGTGTGTGTGTGTGTGTGTGTGTGTGTGTGTGTGTGTGTGTGTGTGTGTGTGTGTGTGTGTGTGTGTGTGTGTGTGTGTGTGTGTGTGTGTGTGTGTGTGTGTGTGTGTGTGTGTGTGTGTGTGTGAGAGAGAGAGAGAATGTGGTGGAGGGGTCATTGGTAACAGGTGAGGTGTAATTATAAAAGGGTAGCCTTTAGTTTGTATGTTGGTGGATTCCCTAGGTGAAAGGTCTGTGGTCTTTAAGCATCACCTCTCCAGGTCACCTAATTTATCTTAAAACAGCAGTGTAGCTGATTGGCTTTGGGTCTGAATAGGCTAAGGATGAAGAAAAGTGAGACTCTCAATCAGCAATCGATAAGTCAATCAATCAGGTTTTCCACAAGAACAAGACACTGATACCTGATATGGATGAGATATAGAGACCATAGTCCTGAAAGGTATTTAAAATGGATGTACAGCATGTTTGATTAATCTCAGATGAAGGGGATCTGTGTATGTGGGTTTAGAGGTTGGCAAGATCAAAATGAAAGTTGAGCCGGTCCACAAGCCTTTGCACTGTGAGAACTGTAGACTCCGCCAGTGCGTGTGTGTGCGTGTGCGTGCGTGCGTGCGTGTGTGTGTGTGTGTGTGCTTGTGGTGTTCAGAAGGTTGATGAGGAGAGATGGACATGGTTTTAAAACTAGGGACACAACATGAGGACATGGAAATGATCATGTATTTTAAAGAGTATTTTAAAATGACCGTTGCAAAGAATAGAGATCACCTATAATCCTTTAGAATGGAAATGTGACAATATTAAAACGCAATATGATATTACTCTACTAAGGAATGCAACTGCACACATGCACAGAAAATGTTTTTATGAAAATATATGTATAAATATATGACAAAATATATTTCATTAGAATGCTATGCACCCTTATAGAGTTGTTATGGATGTACTTTAAGCATATTAACTAGACTATAGTATAGGTAGACGGCCACATCGTGGGGAATGTAGAGGCTTTGTAGGTATTTCAAATGGTTTCCTTTTCTTTTTTTATTGTCATGGAGAGAGGAAAAACAAACGTGAATATGTATTCAAGCCTTTGTTTCAATCAGATTTGATTCTGACATGAAGATATGTATAGGTCATCTACTCTGTACACCAGCTCCAACCATTTACAGAAATGAATAGAGAAAGATGTGAACATACCTGATGTGTTCTCTTACACATTTTGATGTGTTTGAGAATCAAATGTAAATTGATGTACGTTTGTAAATGTAAATTGTAAATCTATATGTATGTGTATAAAGGTAAGTACATTGGTGCAAAACAGTTATCGGGCAGAGTGGTTCTTATCCTTTGTTTCAAAGACTTAGGCCTACGTATTAAGGCTATCCATGTACTCTCACAGGAGTATTTA
Source organism: Oncorhynchus gorbuscha (assembly GCF_021184085.1). Taxonomy (NCBI): domain Eukaryota; kingdom Metazoa; phylum Chordata; class Actinopteri; order Salmoniformes; family Salmonidae; genus Oncorhynchus; species Oncorhynchus gorbuscha. The sequence goes on from NC_060192.1 coordinate 14,253,731, forward strand.
AAACCTTATATATTTTTGAACAATCAGAATTCTATCATTCAGTTTACATTAAGTTATTTAGGCTAAAACTACAACTCCCTGTGAACTCTCCCTTATTTTGTTTATGCAGGATGACGTCCATTTTTTTTCTGCAGTACTTTCAACGTTGTTTTGAGGAGCACTTACGCTAAATTATTTTGTAGTAGTATTGGAGGCACGTGGAGGGCAAGGTGATCCGAAAAGATGGAATGAGGAGAAAAACTGACCTTTAGATGTGAAATTTACGCGCTGTCTGTCATCTGATTTACGTTTGGTCTTGTTCGAAGGGCATGGTTTACAGCTGTTTGGTTGTATTCGTAGTTTAAAGGATGTATTCTGGGGTACTGGGAGTCAAACGAGTCAGGCTATCCCGACCACCCGCCATGTCATCAACGATGTGGCCCTCGTGCCTCAAGATTATTCTACAACACCAGGAGGGACACTCTTCAGTATGACCCCTGGAGGTATGTGAAACTCAATCATAATAATAGCCCTGTAGTAAATACAATAATATATTATTTTAATAAAAGTCATCGTCGTAACAATGTAGCGAATGGCGGGACAGGGAAGTGAACCCTGATCAATGGCGTGAAAGACAAATACCCTATATGCATCGCGTCAATAGGGTTTACTCACTTGTTGAAATGAAGCGGAAACAATGTTGATTCAACCAGTGTGGCTCATAATGGGAAGGCATGTCCCATGCTTCGACTACTCAGGGGTCTAATGGCCACAAAGACGCCATCCCACTTCTGACACCAGTGTAGCGAACCCAGGTTGCTGTCGTGAAAAGCAAACACCCTACACATCATGCCAATAATTAACTCACTTGTTGGACATTGTAACATAGCTCATATAGGGATGATCGCAACAATAATAATAGGCCTAATTTAACATGTTTATTCTTCATCATTATTATTATTAATATCTGGTGCTTATTTGCCTTCATCTACCCTGTTTGTAATCTCTCTTACTGCCAATCGACCTCCACCAAACCCACCCAGGTACCAGAATCATCTACGACAGGAAGTTCCTCCTTGAGTGTCGAACCGCCCCTCTGGCGCGCACCACTCCCTGTCGCCCTGATATCCCAGGGGTAACCAGCCCCCTCTCAGACAACACAACCACTGACACAGCCCACCCTAAACAGACCCCCCAACAACCTCATTCCACCACCAGACAATAGTGCAGGTAAAGGTCAGGTGTGTGAGTGTGTGCACATGCATACACGTGTTATATATTAGCGTCTATCATTTTTATGACTTTTCTATTTTCCTGCACGGTTTTCATCTTGTTTTTTTTTTGCAGGGAAGGATGCTCAATTTGAAATGGACATTTAGCCATTTGATGGATCTGCTGGAGTATTGCAGCCTTGAGGATAACAAGGAACGTGTGTTTTACTGTGTGTTTTAAGCTGTCTCCTTCGTTTAATGAACACAGCATTATAAAAGGGATGAAGAGACTGCCTCCTAGTGCTGCATTATTTATCTGCAGGCATAAATCAAATCGCTCAAGAAAAGAAAACACGAACATGCAATATTTCCTCACTCCTTCGTCCATTTATTTGATGTTATTTACTCATTGTCCTGTCTGAAGGATAAAGCCTTTGGATTATGTTTCAGTTGTTCTCCAATAGAATTTTGTATACCCCAATGGCATTCTCAGAATTTGTTGCGGTTCAGTATTGGTGCAGGCCAGGGGTGGTCAACTTTGATGGGGAAGGGGGCTACAAAAATGGGGACTCATCATGGGGGGACACAGTGGCTCACGGGTCCGCATACCCACACATTCAGTTAGAGCCGGCCCTAGCAGAATTTGTTGCGGTTAAGTATTGGTGCAGGCCAGGGGTGGTAAACTTTGATGGGGAAGGGGGCTACAAAAATGGGGACTCATCATGGGGGGACACAGTGGCTCACGGGTCTGCATACCCACACATTCAGTTAGAGCCGGCCCTAGCAGAATTTGTTGCATCCCTTCCAGCCTCCCCGCCCACATTTTTTTTTGTTTGTTTCAGTTCTAAAGCAAGTTAGCTGCAATTCTTCACATTTTGCCATGGGGCAGAGAGAAAAATGAGCAGTTTTACAGCTAATTTCCTACAATTCTACACATTCCGCCATAGGGTGGAGACAAACGTTTACAGTTTTTAATATGATATCTGATGATCAATGGGGGCCCCCTGGTCGGTAAATTCGACCATGATTACTACAAGTTTAGATAGAATGGTAGAATACACAAAGATCAAAAACTTACTGTTGAGAGTTAGAATGGTAGAATACACAAAGGTCAAAAACTAACTCTCAACAGTAAGTTTTTGACCTTTGTGTATTCTACCATTCTAATTCTCAACAGTAAGTTGAGAACCTATGTTAGTTCCTAAAAATGTATTTGTAGGCCTACAAAAGGGCCAGTTGCCCATCCCTGGTGTAGGCTAATGTGTTGATTGAAAAACTGCTTCATATTTTTTTCAGAGGAACTGAAGCTGAATAATAACATAAAAAAATATCTTTGTCATCCATTTTTATTTCATCCTTGCGTGTTCTCTCTACTATTAAGTGTTGAGAGAATATACCATAGAAGCAGACTGCAATTAATTGAGGATTTATTAAACAAACATACTTCGGTCCTTTAAAAAAATACATTACTCATTACTCTAATATTTACATTTTAAAATAATACTGTATCAACACTGGGTCATACAGAGGAATTAAAGCACTTAAGGGGTCTGCGTTGTCCTTGCCTTAATCATTAGTCCTTATACATTATAAGTGATTCTCTTCATCCTTTTTTGACGATTCTCGTGATCTTTTTCAGTGCTTGTGTTCAGTCTGCTTCAGTGTCCAGTATAACCATAGTGTACTGGCTGAAAGCAGCAGCTGTCCTTGTAGAAAAGCCTTGAGCTTTGAGACTACACTCACAGAGTAAGCCCACACTTTTGCACATCAACGTTCTTCCTGAGGCCTGCACATTGAGAGCAGAAGCTGGGACAGCGTGGCGTTTACCTGGGATGGATAGTGTCCATGTTGGCACACAGGCTGATCAGTGGCAACCACACTCCTCCACCACCATACCCTCAAAGTGCCGCGTCTCCACCTCACTGTTCTCGTAGTACAGCATGGAGAGAGGGGCCAGGCGGGTGGGCACACAGAACGGGCATGGGACCCTGTCTGGGTGGTGAAGTTTCAGCAGACTCTGGAGAGAGAAGAGAGAGATGTTAATGCAAGTGAAATCATAAACTAAGGGGAAAAGGCAATATTGTAATATGAAACAAATCACAGGCTCTATTTCAAGCATTATTTTCAGCAGTGATCATGTAGTGTTGGCAGTTTTACCTGCATGTAAGCATGGTTGGTGGGGGTGAAGGTCTCGTCCACTGGGGTAGGGCAGCTGCCCTCACAGCGGTAGGCATTGTAGCGCTTGGGGTAAACAATCCACTCGTTCCAGCCAATCTGGTCAAAGTCCACCCACATGTCCACCTTCCTGCACAACGGGTCCTTCCTCTCCTCCATGGGGGCCACACCAGGGGCCACCCCAGTCACTCCTGCTCTCTGGTGGTACCCATGCCTTTTCCTGCGACTGGTTCCTTTTCCGCCCTCTACCTCTATGCTGGCAGCAGGGTCGGCCCCAGCTCTAGCTCGCTCCCAGTCCAGAGTGACGTACTTGGAGTGCTCAGCGGTGTGGATGAGGGTGGGAGCCCGCTTCTCTGCCTGGTGCTTGGAGAAGACCACCACCATGACCCGGTCGGCTGTGGGGTGCAGGACCCTCTCTTGTCCCTCCTCCTCCTCTCTCTCCACTGGCCTGCGCACTTCCTGGCCAGGTGCGGAGCCTCTCTGGTGCAGCCAGTAGTAGTGGAGCAGGGCGGTGACGTTGAACACCCTCCAGTTGGATGTGGAGGAGGTCAGAGAGCTTGGCTCTGCCTTCAGGTGGCCCAGGAAGAGGCTCTCCTTTGGGCATGGCGGGCTGGAGTAGGAGCATCTCTGGGAGTGGTACATGTCCACAGTGACACGCTTCGAGGCAGAGAATGCAGGCAGGCGGATCCGCAGCTCGGAGCGCTGGACCTTGTCACTTGCAGAGATGGAGGACATGTCAAAGGTGACAGACCACCTCCCACCGATCTGGTGACAACCTGGGGAGATAACATAGAAAATCAGTTCGCAATGCATGATGCAGAGGGCAGACTAGGATTATGAAAGTGTGCAATCATCTCTCTTTCACCTCTGACTATCAGACTATGTCCCATTCATTACAATCACAGATGGTGTCACATGCCTTTTATTGTTGCCCACAGCGAGCAAGTAAAATGCGTGCCACAAGACAGCTTTCACACGTCCTCTTTTGACATGCGATGAGCAGTTGATCAAGTAGAATGTTGTTACTGTCACACTGTGTATTGCTCCGCGCCTGACACTGTTATAACAGACAGCCTGGGGCTAGTATACCCGCTGAAATTATGCATATGGAAGGCTCTTCACAATAAACATTGTAAAACGTGTCCAAGTGCTAAAATAATTACTATGTTTACTGAGGGTGAATTTAATTATGTAAACATAATAGTTCAAATATGACTTCACATTGAATTAGTGTGTCCAATTATGTTGCGTAAAAGTGCTTTCACACATCTCCAAAACATAATATAATTAATTGTAAACAGAAAAAAATCCACGATATAAACTAAGTGTTTTGTAAAATAAAAATACTCACTTTTGGCAACCAGACTGAGTACGTAGTCCGAGTCGTGAAGGCGGGGGTTGTCATCGTTGTTGGTCCGGGCGGCGCTAACAGTTGGCGTCCCGGCGGTGTCTCCCTCGAGTAGAGTCCGGTAGAGCTGCATCATGTAGAGTGGGAACCTGTTCGAGTGACGAACAGGGTGCCTGTGACCTCCGCTTGGCGGGGGAAACCTACGAATCCCGTGGAAGAAAGCCTCACGGTTTCCTGGGAAATTCTCTGCTCCAACCACACAGATCGAGTCCACCAGAAGCGCCAAGAAGAAAGCCAGAGTGAGTCCTTCCATAATTCCAAGTTATTTTAAGTGTATTATTTTCCTGTAAAATTGAAGCCAGTGAAGCTCTTGTTGTGAGAGACAGATATATAGGGTAGAGCTCCTTCTCCCGTTGTGATTACCTCAGGTGAGATGCTGTCTGCTGGAGTGAGAACACTTATAACAACCCTGTGTCTTTCTTGAAGAGTTCTGTCGTGCCTCGAGCTTTTGAAGTGAATGTGTGATCCACGGGAGAACAGAGAGTTCAAAGGCCAAGGTCGTTGTGTAGGCAATCGAAACCAACGGCTCTTTGGAGTAGGCCAGGTGTTAAAACTTGAATAGCACTGCACTGAATGTTATGTATCAGAGATCTCTTTGATAAGGAACCACGATAAAATGAGTTAAGCAGATTAGTAGCTGGACATTGCGCTTTGATGAATGGGAAGGTGGAACGAACAACACACGGTTTAATCACTCCAATGGCCTTTTTATTAGATGGGTCACAAGAAGAGGAAGTCATCTCTTTATCACCTAGGTAAGAAATCTAGAAAGCTGACCCAACTTCTCTTTACGAAAATGAAATGTCAGTGCTCAGATTGTATAGGCCTAAAATGTTTGATCATTCTTTATGACCACAGTATTTATAACTTATTTTATACCATCACGGATAACAAATAATTGTATAAGCCTTCTCCGCAAGACAATGAGACAGTCTTATCAACCTTATAATCACACACATTACAGCTTTCTGTTGGTTCCTTTTACATTGCAAAGACATGCTAGTGACGAAATGGAATTGGCCTATTTATTTTTAGAAGGCCTGTGCGGTCTCCTTGTGTTAAGCATCTCTTGGATATGATCTGTATAGGTATAGGCTAGAGATTATTTACTGTATGATAGATATTCTCTGAAGAGGGACTAGCTAGGCTACGGTTAAATAAATGTTTTAAAATATATATTTTTTTTAAATACAGGTATTCATAGACTTCTAACTAGCCTACTTCTTTCATGGAAGAATCTGAAGAAAGACACAGCAAAGTAGGTGTATGGGAATTATTTGATGACAAAAAGGTGTGAAAGAAGGCTTATGACGATGGTGCACGATATTTGGTGGAGCTTGCACTTTTAAATGCTTTGAAGAGTAATCTTCAAAAGATATTTGAACTCTACCATAAACAATAAATTAATTATTTCCATAGAATTCCATAGTATTTTATTGGAAAGAAAGTAAAGTAATTGCAACAACTCTGATTGGGAAAACATAAGCAGGATTTAGGGTGTTTAGCTGCATATTTTATTTGTACCTAGTTAGTATATTTGATATTGGAATTTTATGGAAATAAATGTAACCTTTTGGAAATTTTATTTTTTAAATTAATAACTGGCACATTGACCAGATAAAACACAAATTAACAATGTTTTAGCAATTGTATTCAATAGCTTACATGTATTAGCTATTGACAATGTATTAACAATTAATACAATTAAGAATGTATTAGCTATTGCATTCAATACAACTAACAATGAACAATTAATATATTTAACCATACATTAACTATTAACATTATATTAGCTATTGTATTCAATAGCTTGTTGGGCTACAGATTTTATTTTATTTTATGGAAATGCTGTTCTTTATTAACATCTGGCATATAAACCAGATAACACATTAATTAAGATTACAAATGTATTTTGTATAGCTTGTCTTTTGATGCACTATATCAAATCAATTCTATTTCCGGGCAAAGAACAATCTGCAATAGTTGATAGGCTACTACCGTTCAGTGGACATTTCCAATTGAAGTGAAACAAATTATTCAACCACGGTCAATAAAAACATTTTTTTAGGCCTAATTGCGATACAGGGACGGACTGAGCCAAGGCTACAATAAAGTGATACAATTAGCTCAATAAATAATGTTTAGGCAGTTTTATGAGATCTACCATGAGCCTATTGTTTTTTTAAATTGTTTTTTTAACCTTTATTTTACTAGGCAAGTCAGTTAAATAACAAATTCTTATTTTCAATGATGGCCTAGGAACAGTGGGTTAACTGCCTGTTCAGGGGCAGAACGACAGATTTGTACCTTGTCAGCTCGGGGATTCGAACTTGCAACCTTTCAGTTACTAGTCCAACACTCTAACCACTAGGCTACCCTGCTGCCCCATCTTAGGCCCACCTCATGCACAGGTCGGCACATGTAGCCAACACCCTGATCTGAACAGGTTTGGCTTTGGATCCATTCATTATCGGATCCATCCAGCAGGGGGAAATGTGTGGCTAAGAATCAACAATCTAATGAGCAGTCAGTCGCTAAACTGAAATAACTGTTCTGTTCATATTGGAATCTTGATGAGTTTTTACTAAGCATTATTAGTCCTCTCTGATGGCGTGAGTTAATTTATAGAGCGAGAGAAAGAGATCTGTGTGTGTTTATTGGAAGTAGTGAGGGGTTCAGGGGGAATATGAAAACTTCTACAGTGCTATAATGTGTGCTGGTGAACTGACCAACGCTTATTTAAAATGGGTTCGATTGCCATCGACAGGACCAATTGTGTTCAGCATTAGTACTGTTGGTGAGTGTGCAGCAGTGTATAGGGGCCTCTAGGAGCCCATTACCATCAGCTCCATGAAGGGCTCATATTGGACATGTAAAGGCAATGTGAGGCAGAGCGGGACACCTCATTCTGTGTCAGTGACTTGAGCTCCAGACTGATTGCCTAATTAATTGGCAGGGATGTTGATCGCTGTGAATTAGTTAGCAAAATAGATGAGTCCCAAGCAACAGCAATGAAACCCATATGGGGGTGTGGGAGTGTGTGTTGAGGGGGGGGGGGGGACAGACCCAGACTTTTGTGCTTCTAAGGAGAAAAGAAGCGTGTGTGTCTGTGTTAGAGCCGGCTAGCAAACAAAGAGGCTGTCAAATATTAAAGGGCTTTCCAGTGGCCCCTGCGTCAATAGAATAATGGAGATAATTATCCCCGGTGCGGAGGAGAGCCGCCAATTGAAACAGGGCCCTTTGATAGGAACTTTAATTCAGTATTGCTGCTATTTGATTAAGATTCAGTTGGAATGGAGCGGTGTGTGAGTGTGTGTCCGCGTGCGTGTGCGTACGTGTGTGTGTCAGCCCCAGTCCTATGAAAATAATCGCTGCTACGTTACTGTTGCTCACCGTAATGCATTTAATAGACAGAATTATGCATCTTTTAAAATACAGAATGTCTATGATATTTATGGTTGACGTACTCTGGTCAATAGTCCAAGGTCAAGGGTCAATGTGTAGGCTAAATTCAAATTGCCCATAGTTCATGTAATAGATTTACGTTGACAATGACATATAATATTCATTACTATCACTAATGGTTCCTCTAGTTATTAACTGAGCTACTATCACGGTGCCTCATGTCATAACTCTGTAGAGAGCTGAAATTCAAGAGCTGAGACACATGTCTGTCCTCAACCCTAGAGAACATGTCTTTCTTTGACTTAGAACCGTTGTAAGGCTACAGATTTCTCTATATGTAGTTTGCAAACAGGGTGCTGTAAGCTTTGCCCTTTACTTAGTGACTCAGATAGCACGCACTCTCCTCGATGCCCAGTGTGCCCATTCTCAGTCCTAACAGTCCTAACAGTCCTGCCAATCGCCCTCACTTAATGACTCAACAACCTTTTACGGCATCAGACACAGTCTATAACTCCCATGTTTAATTGCTAAATCGTAATTATTTCACCACTATGGCCTATTTATTGCCTTACGTCCCTAATCTTACTTCATTTGCACACACTCTATATAGACTTTTTCTATTGTGCTATTGACTGTACGTTTGTTTATTCCATGTGTAACTCTGTGTTGTTCTTTGTGTCAACACTGCTTTGCTCTATCTTGACCAGGTCGCAGTTGTAAATGAGAACTTGTTCTCAACTGGCCTACCTGGTTAAATAAAGGTGAAAGAAATAAAAAATATAACCCATAATCTATAGCCCCCAGAATGCACAATTTACATGTATAGGACTGGGAGGAATATGATGATTGTAGCAGTAGAACAGCTGATAGTGTCTGCAGTCTGGCCAAAGGCTGGTATGTGGTGTTTAGAGTGTCTGGTGCTTCTTTGAGACTCTGGTCGGAATCAAAACGTGTTTCTCACTACTCTTATCTGTTTGGAGGGCTTTTGATGAAAACCTCACTGCCATTAGAGCAACCACCCTCAGCTGTGTGGTTAGTGTAGCTCTTTCTAGACAGGCTAACAGTGTTCTGAACAAACTAGTCTGACATGAGTCAAGTTATGCCAATCTTATTTACGCTTACTTTAGTCATAGATGTTAAATGGTACCAGATGTTAAATGTTATGACGTTATGACTGCATATCTGTGACCTCACAGACTCTTTGTCCACAAGAAAGAGTTGTTGTCAATACCATCTCCAGTCATGAATGACATTTGAATTAATGCTGAAGTGAATAAGATGAAACTGTACACTGAGTGTACAACATTAAGTACACCTGCTCTTTCCATGACATAGACTGACCAAGAGAATCTAGGTGAAAGCTACGATCCCTTATTGATGTAATTTGTTGAATCCGCTTTAATCATTTTAGTTGTAGGAGAGGGGACAGGTAGAATTGAGACATGGATTGTGTGTGTGCCATTCAGAGGGTGAATGGACAAGACATAATATTTAAGTGCTTTTGAATAGGGTATGGTAGTAGGTGTCAGGCCCAACGTTTTGTGTCAAGAACTGCAACACTGCTGGGTTTTTCATGCTCAACAGTTTCCCGTGTTTATCAAGAATGGTCCACCACCCAAAGGACATGTAGCCAACTTGACACAACTGTGGGAAGCATTGGAGTTAACATATGCCAGCATCCCTGCGGAACAACACTTTCGTCACTTTGTAGAGTACTTACCTGACGAATTGAGGCTGTTCTGAGGGCAAAGTCACACATTTGATGACTTGAAACTCGACTTGATAGAAAATAAAATAACTTGAGACTTGACTTGGACTTAGCGCCTCAAAACTCGGGACTCGACTTTGACTTAAGACTGATGACTTTAAATTATATGGCCATGTTTTGTAACATTATGTCACTTATTTTGTGGCACAGTCTGTGGATCAATCTCCGCGAAGGCCGAGACCTTAGCCGCAACATCGCCCGTGCAAAAAAAAAAACGTGCAATAGATTGGCTTGTGTAATGCACCGTTTGCTGATTGGACCATCAAACTGTCAATCAACACAGATCAGATGAGTTTTGGAACATATTGCTGATTCTTTTGGAGTGCTTTAGAATCGTAGGCACAAATTGTAGGGAGAGATGATTGCCAGAATGAATAAATATGCAGCTCCAAAAATGTTTGATGTTCAAGAATATGAACTGTTTACGTTGCAAGCTCACCAGCAATGAGGCATCAAGCAACAATTACGAGCACAGGCCTACTGGTCTTTAAGGAGGCCTATGTCAAAATTGCTTGAAATTGATCATTATTTATGACGTTTGCATTTGGAATATGTTGTTTGAATGATTTATTACTGTGGGCATCTCCACTTGCTCTCCAAACGTCAGCCAATGGAGAGTGATTTGTTCTCTTGTTTAAATGCTTGTTGTTGCTTTCTTTCACACATTTAAATGCATAGGCTACATGGTAAATATATACTGTATACCATCTAATCCTAATTGCTAGGAGTCAATCATTACATCCACGTAACGTTTATTCCAACACTTAGACATTTCTGTTTCATGTTTGATACAATGGATCACCAAGACCAGTACATAAATCGACACTCTGAGCACGTCAACCTGCCTTGCATTCTGCTGATGTCACGCCCTTACACCTGCTACAAGGACCCTATTTTACAATTACATCATCAATTACATTTTGTAGACAAAATAATGAAAGGGGTTGTCTGGTAGCCTCAATAAATAGACAAAAATGTGGAGTTGAACAAGTCATTGCATGTATAGATATTTGTTTTTAATTGACTTGTGACTTAACTTGAGAACTTGTGACCAAACTTGACTTGCTCTTAGAATGTACGACTTGGACTCGACCCATTCTACTTGGGACTCGATTTGAGACTCGTATCCTGTGACTTGAGACTTGCTTGTGACTTGAATAATAGTAACTTGGTCCCACTTCTGTTACATTTATAATTGTCTAGGGGTGGATTGGACATTATACATTTTTTCCATTATGTTCCATAGAGAACAGAGAACACGGTTCTGAGAAAACACAGCAGGAATGCGACAATCTTAGGGAGGAAATTGCAGGAAAATAATAGGTATGAGAAATAGGTGTTCTTCTCCTACAGTACATCCAGAATCCTATGGACCATAATTATGGGTAATTACAAGTATTGACAGATGGTATTGTAAGGCAGTGGTATTATTATCTTTGTACTCTTTTAATATATTTAAAATACAACATTGATGAAAATTAGCCTTTGTATGTCATGCTGCTCTCCAAACTTGTCACGCCCTGACCTTAGAGATCCTTTTTATGTCTCTATTTGGTTTGGTCGGGGTGGGTATTCTATGTTCTATTATTTTTATTTCTATGTTTTGGCCGGGTAGGGTTCTCAATCAGGGACAACTGTCTGTCATTGTCTCTGATTGAGAACCATACTTAGGTAGCCCTTTTCCCACCTGTCTTTGTGGGAAGTTGACTTTGTTTATGGCACATAGCCTTTAGCGTCACGGTTTGTGTTGTATAGTGTTTATTGTTTTTTTCGGCATCTTTTCTAAATAAAATAATAAAATAAATGCTGCACCTTGGTCCAGTTCTTTCAACGACCATGACAAAACTACTGCTGGTTAGAAGTTGATCATAGCAGATCTATGCATTTTCAATCTGGACTCAAGGGTAGACATAACATAGTAAATGTAAATCTGGGACTCTCCAATTAGTATCATATGTTATGTTTCTTATGTTATGTATTCATTTGTGGGTGTCCATTACCCATTTTGTATGATATGTTGTGAATTACAATTCATATGATATGCTAGAAATTGCCATTTGTTTTGGCATATGTTGGCTAGGTGGCTAATGCAAACATTAGCTAGGTGGCTTAAGTTAACTAGGGTCAGGGTTAAGGTTACGGTTTGGACTTCAAATCAAAGGTTATTTGTCACTGAATACAACACCTTACTGTGAAATGCTTACTTACAAGCCATTAACCAACAATGCAGTTCAAGAAATAGAGTTAAGAAAATATTTACAAAATAAACTAAAGTTTAAAAAATCGAATCAATCAAATAGTAATACAATAAATGTTCATAACAATAACGAGGCAATAATGGGGGGGGGTTCATGTAAATAGTCCAGGTGGCCATTTGATTAGTTTAGTTGTTCAGCAGTCTTATGGGTAGAAGCTGTTGTGGAGCCTTTTGTTCCTAGATTTGGCGCTTCGGTACCGCTTGCCGTGGGCTAGCAGAGAGAACAGTCTATGACTTGTGTGACTGGAGTCTTTGAAGATTTTTTGGGCCTTACTCTGACACCTCCGAGTATATAGGTCCTGGATGTCAGGAAGCTTGGCCCCAGTGATGTACTAGGCCGTACGCACTACTCTCTGTAGCGCCTTCTGGTCAGATGCCGAGCAGTTGCCATACCAGGCGGTAATGTAACCGGTCCGAATGCTCTCGAATGGTGCAGCTGTAGAACTTTTTGAGGATCTGAGGATCTGGAGTCCCAGAGGGTGGTACACAATTGGCGTCATCTGGGTTTGGCCCGGGGTAGGCTGTCATTGTAAATAAGAATTTGTTCTTAACTGAAATTAAAATAAAAACATTGGCTACAGAGAGTGTGATCACGCAGTTGTCTGGAACAGCTGGTGCTCTCATGTATGCTTCAGTGTTGCTTGCCTCGAAGCGAGCATAAAATGCATTTAGCTCGTCTGGTAGGCTCGCGGCTTGATTTCTCTTTGTAGTCTGTAATAGTTTGCAAGCCCTGCCACATCCGATGTGCGTCAGAGCCAGTGTATTGACGCTTTGCATGTTTGATGGTTCGTTGGAGTGCAAATCGTCCAGATTAATGTCCTGCTCCTTGAAAGCGGCAGATCTAGCCATTAGCTCGGTCACTTAGGTTAAAGTGTTAAGGTTAGGAGAAGGGGAAGGGTTAGCTAACATGCTAAGTAGTTGCAAAGTACACTTACATGACCCAAAGTATCTGGACACCTGCTCGTCAAACATCTCATTCCAAAATCATGGGCATTAATATTAAGTTGGTCCCCCCTTTGCTGCTCTAATAGCCTCCACCTTTTTGGAAAAGCTTTCCACTAGATGTTGGAACATTGCCGCGGGGACTTGCTTCCATTCAGCCACGAGCGCTGAGGTCGGGCACTGATGTTGGGCGATTAGGCCTGGCTCGCAATCTGCGTTCCAATTCATACCAAAGGGGTTCGATGAGGTTGTGGTTAGGGCTTTGTGCAGGCCAGTCAAGTTCTTCCACACCGATCTTGACAAATAATTTCTGTATGGACCTCGCTTTGTGCACAGGGGCATTGTCATGCTGAAACAGGAAAGGGCCTTCCCTAAACTGTTGACACAAAGTTGGAAGCACAGAATCGTCTAGAATGTCATGGATTAAGATTTCCCTTCACTGGAACTAAGGGGCCTAGCCCTGAAAAACAGCCCCAGACCATTATTCCTCCTCCATCAAACTTTACAGTTGGCACCATGCATTGGGGCAGGTAGCGTTCTCCTGCCATCCACCAAACCCGGATTTGTCATCGGACTGCCAGATGACGAAACATGATTCATCAATCCAGAGAAAGCTTTTCCGCTACTCCAGAGTCCAATGGTTGCAATCTTTACACCACTCCAGCCGACCCTTGGCATAGCGCATGGTGATCATAGGCTTGTGTGAGACTACTCGGCCATGGAAACCCATGTCAAGAAGCTTCCGATGAATAGTTCTTGTGCTGACATTGCTTCCAGAGGCAGTTTGGAACTCGGTAGTGAGTGTTGCAACCGAGGATAGATGATTTTTACTCGCTACACGCTTCAGCACTCAGTGGTCCCATTCTGTGATTTTGTGTAGCCTACCACTTTGCTGCTGAGCTGTTGTTGCTCCTAGACATTTCCATTTTACAATAACAGCTCTTACACTTGACCGGGGCAGCTCTAGCAGGGCAGAAATTTAATGAACTGACTTGTTGGAAAGGTGGCATCCTATGACGGTGCCACATTGAAAGTCACTGAGCTCTTCAGTAAGGCCATTCTACTGCCAATGTTTGTCGATTGAGATTGTATGGCTGTGTGCTCGATGTTATACACCTGTCAGCAACAGGTGTGGATGGAATAGACGAATCCTATAATTCAAAGGGGTGTCCACATACTTTCGTACATATAGTTTATCTAAAAAGTAGTAAGTAGTTGCAAAGTTGCTACTTAGCTAAAATGCTAAAGTTGTGAGATACAAACATGGAACCTTTGGGTTGCTAGACATTCGCATTATACACCGACCCATCCAGCCCAACCAACCAACCTACTTTAGTTTTTGTCATAAAACAGGCAGCTCAACTGGGCTGCTGCTAATTTTGACAAGCAATTTGAAATCAATTAAACATATGGATTTTGTTTGTCATATTCTAACATCTCAACTAATGCCATTTACTAAAATGATCATGTGGTTTTCATTATCACACTTTTTAAAACAAATATTCAAGGCTGGTTGAAAACCATGAGGTGATCGTAAGCAAAGCCGAACCTCATTAATCACATTTTCACTACTAATTGTGTATAAAATGGGAAATTACGAGAATTTAAATGTTGTTGACCTCAAAAAAAAACATTTTGTAATGATGAAATCATTCAAATGTTGCATTATAATTTTAGGGACTCTTGAAAAATATATGGCGGTTAAGTTGCCCCATTATAGGAATGCAATTTAGCCAAAGCTAGTTATAATGGACAATGGAGAAATATTGTAATAGATTTTTTTGTCTGTTCAAATTGAAAAATAGTTTCATATCAGTATTTACTGTCGGCCTGTTATCTTCAATATGTTTCATAATATTATTCAGTGCATGTCATTCTACAGGTATTATGAGCATATAAACTGTAAACACATTATTTACATACAGTTGAAGTCAAAAGTTGATATACACTAAGGTTGGAGTGATTAAAACTTGCTTGGTTAGGACATCTACTTTGCGAATGACACAAGTCATTTTCCAACAATTACAGACAGATTATTTCACTTAGAATTCACTGTATTACAATTCCAATGGGTCAGAAATGTACATACACTAAGTTGACTGTGCCTTTAAACAGCCTGGAAAATTCCAGAAAAGGATGTCATGGCTTTAGAAGCTTTTGATAGGTGAATTGACATCATTTGAGTCAATTGGAGATGGACCTGTGAATGTATTTCAAGGCCTATCTTCAAACACAGTGCCTCTTTGCTTGACATCATGGGAAACTCAAAAGTTATCAGCCAAGACCTCCAGATTTTTTTACATTTCCAAACTCCTGAAGGTACCACATTCATCTGTACATCTGTACAAATAGTATACAAGTATGAACACCATGGGACCATGCAGCCGTCATACAACTCAGGAAGGAGACGTGTTCTGTCTCCTAGAGATGAACGTACTTTGGTGTGAAAAGTGCAAATCAATCCCAGAACAACAGCAAAGGACCTTGAGAAAATGCTGGAGGAAACAGGTACAAAAGTGTATATCCATAGTAAAACGAGTCCTAAATCGACATAACCTGAAAGGTCGCTCAGCAAGGAAGAAGCCAATGCTCCAAAACCAACATAAAAAAGCCAGACTACGGTCTGCACATGGGGACAAAGATCGTACTTTTTGTAGAAATGTCCTCTGGTCTGATGAAACAAAAATAGAACTGTTTGAACATAATGACCATTGTTATGTTTGGAGGAGAAAGGGGGACGCTTGCAAGCCGAAGAACACCATCCCAACCGTGA
The DNA here is from genome assembly GCF_021184085.1 of Oncorhynchus gorbuscha. Lineage (NCBI taxonomy): Eukaryota > Metazoa > Chordata > Actinopteri > Salmoniformes > Salmonidae > Oncorhynchus > Oncorhynchus gorbuscha. Next base: position 14,269,649 of record NC_060192.1, read on the forward strand.
AGCACGAGGGTGGCAGCATCATGTTGTGGAGGTGCTTTGCTGTAGGAGGGTCTGGTGCACTTCACAAAATAGAGGGCATCATTAGGCAGGAAAATTATGTGGATATATTGAAGCAACATCTCAAGACATCAGGTTAAAGCTTGGTCACAAATGGGTCTTCCAAATGGACAATGACCCCAAGCATAGTTCCAAAGTTGTGTGAAAATGGGTTAAGGACAACAAATTCAAGGTACTGGAGTGGCCATCACAAATCCCTGACCTCCATCCTATAGAAAATGTGTGGGCAGAACTGAAAAAGTGGGTAAGATCAAGGAGGCCTACAAATCTGACTCATTTCCACCAGCTCTGTCAGGAGGAATGGGACAAAATTCACCCAACTTATTGTGGGAAGCTTGTGGAAGGCTACTCAAAACGTTTGACCCAAGTTAAACAATTTAAAGGCAATGCTACCAAATACTAATTGAGGTTATGTAAACTTCTGACCCACTGGGAATGTGATGTAAGCTGAAGTAAATCATTCTCTCTACAATTATTCTAACATTTCACATTCTTAAAATTTAAGTGGTGATCCTAACTGACCTAAGACAGGGAATTTTTACTTGGCTTAAATGTAAGGAATTGTGAAAAACTGAGTTTACATGTATTTGGCTAAGGTGTATGTAAACTTCCGACTTCAACTGTGTATTTGAATATTCATATTTTGACACGCAAATATATTATATTTTATTCATTTTTATAGTCAGTCCTCATTTAACTAGGCTAGTCTTCAATTATAAGTAACTGAAGCAGACATAATGTTAATTAATGTTTCATTTTTTGGGATGATTTAAAATGTCTATGCAAATTCCAATACAAAATGAGTTTACCCTAATTGGGCAACTCAACCGCCTGGTTGAGATGTTTGCAATGCGTTATCTAGAACATTTTATGTCATGTAAACATATCATTCTAATTTGAGTGTAATGGATTTACTATCTAAACGTCTAGTCTGAGATCCGGCTGGCATTTTCGATAAAGCAGCCTCATTTGTGCAGAGAATTACTAATCTCCCTGGCACTGTCAGTCAATGTCATCACATAGATCATTAATACCTGCATTAAACAATGTTCTGATGTGGAGCCACCGGTTCCAGGAGGATGGAGGACCACTACAGGCAGCAAGCCTGTCCACACCTCTCCTATGACCACAGCTGCCCATCCCTCCAGCCACACTACAGCCAGCACGCCTGGCCCCTCCTCTCCTATGACCACAGTTGCCCATCCCTCCAGCCCCACTACAGCCAGCAAGCCTGGACCCTCCTCTCTTCTGACCATAGCTGCCCATCCTTCCAGCCCCACTACAGCCAGCACGCCTGGCTTCTCCTCTCCTCTGACCACAGCTGCCATCCTCCAGCCCCACTACAGCCAGCACGCCTGGCCCCTCCTCTCCTATGACCACAGTTGCCCATCCCTCCAGCCACACTACAGCCAGCACGCCTGGCCCCTCCTCTCCTATGACCACAGTTGCCCATCCCTCCAGCCCCACTACAGCCAGCAAGCCTGGCCCCTCCTCTCCTATGACCACAGTTGCCCATCCCTCCAGCCACACTACAGCCAGCACGCCTGGCCCCTCCTCTCCTATGACCACAGTTGCCCATCCCTCCAGCCCCACTACAGCCAGCATGCCTGGCCCCTCCTCTCCTATGACCACAGTTGCCCATCCCTCCAGCCCCACTACAGCCAGCACGCCTGGCCCCTCCTCTCCTATGACCACAGCTGCCCATCCCTCCAGCCCCACTACAGCCAGCATGCCTGGCCCCTCCTATCCTCTGACCACAGCTGCCCATCTCTCCAGCCCCACTACAGCCAGCATGCCTGGCCCCTCCTATCCTCTGACCACAGCTGCCCATCCCTCCAGCCCCAATACAGCCAGCACGCCTGGCCCTTCCTTACATTTACATTTAAGTTATTTAGCAGACGCTCTTATCCAGAGCGACTTACAAATTGGTGCATTCACCTTATGACATCCAGTGGAACAGCCACTTTACAATAGACAGCCACTTTACAATAGTTCCTTCCTCTCCTCTGAACACAGCTGCCCATCCCTCCAGCCCCACTACAGCCAGCAAGCCTGGACCCTCCTCTCTTCTGACCACAGCTGCCCATCCCTCCAGCCCCACTACAGCCAGCACGCCTGGCCCCTCCTCTCCTATGACCACAGCTGCCCATCCCTCCAGCCCCAATACAGCCAGCACGCCTGGCCCTTCCTTACATTTACATTTAAGTCATTTAGCAGACGCTCTTATCCAGAGCGACTTACAAATTGGTGCATTCACCTTATGACATCCAGTGGAACAGCCACTTTACAATAGTTCCTTCCTCTCCTCTGAACACAGCTGCCCATCCCTCCAGCCCCACTACAGCCAGCAAGCCTGGACCCTCCTCTCCTCTGACCACAGCTGCCCATCCCTCCAGCCCCACTACAGCCAGCAAGCCTGGACCCTCCTCTCTTCTGACCACAGCTGCCCATCCCTCCACCCCCACTACAGCCAGCACGCCTGGCCCCTCCTTTCCTCTGACCACAGCTGCGCATCCCTCCAGCCCCACTACAGCCAGCAAGCCTGGCCCCTCCTCTCCTATGACCACAGCTGCCCTTCCCTCCAGCCCCACTACAGCCAGCAAGCCTGGAACCTCCTCTCTTCTGACCACAGCTGCCCATCCCTCCAGCCCCACTACAGCCAGCACGCCTGGCCCCTCCTCTCCTATGACCACAGCTGCCCATCCCTCCAGCCCCACTACAGCCAGCACGCCTGGCCCCTCCTCTCCTATGACCACAGCTGCCATCCCTCCAGCCCCACTACAGCCAGCACGCCTGGCCCCTCCTCTCCTATGACCACAGCTGCCCATCCCTCCAGCCCCACTACAGCCTCTCTATGCAGTGATGGATGGATGTCCCTAAACACACACACGTTCAGCAACCCACGTAACCCAGGACAATCACTCAGCCATGATGGTTTAGCTCACCATCCTCTAGAGCCCTTGAGGTTTATTTTCAACATGAAATATAGCTACATTTTCCATTAAATGTACATGTTGAAATGCTTCTGTTTCCCAGCTAGCCAGAGTTTAGGCTGTCTCTTAGGAGAGAGTAGCGCATAGTAGTGTTCAGTACATTTGGAGCTTATGGCCCCTTTCTCTCTTACGCCAGCTGTCACATCATGCATCTGTCCTCTTTCTTTCCTCTTCATAATGATATCTCTCTCTCGCTCTCACTATCCCTCTCCTCTCTTCTCTTTTCTCTCTTCTCCCCTCTTTCTGTGAGTGACACCTGTCGCAAAAATTCTAACCAAGTGAGGGAGAAGAGATTTTCAATTTCTTCAATCATCCTTTAATATCGATTAATTATTGCATTAGTGGAGCTGGTCAACCACCCCGTAGGTGAACGTTGAGAGCCCAAATAATACAGAAATGCAAGGGTTTTATATAGAAACCCCAAAACTGCATAGTCATGGTTGGTTCCACCCCTCCCTGGCAGATCGGGCATCATAAGCTACCTTGTTTTCTTCTTGTGGCTATTGTATTGGGCGTGTGAGGTCACAGCGCACAAACAAGGGATAATGGCAGTTCGATGACTCCTTTAATAGTTGTTAACTATTAATATGAAACAAAACAGGTAAATACTCCCTACATGTCATGTTTTGTCATTGATTATCATGTCTTGTCCCTGTGCTTCCCCTTCTATTCGTTTTCCTCTGCTGGTCTTATTAGGTTCTTTCCCTCTTTCTATCCCTCTCTCTCCCCCTCCCTCTCTCACTCTCTCGCTCTCTCTTCTCTCTATCGTTCCGTTCCTGCTCCCAGCTGTTCCTATTCCCCTAATCAATCATTTAGTCTTCCCACACCTGTTCCCTATTCTTTTCCCTGATTAGAGTCCCTATTTCTCTCCTTGTTTTCCGTTCCTGCCCTGTCGGATCCTTGTCTATTGTTCACCGTGCTGTGTCTGTGTATCGCCCTGTCGTGTCGTGTTTCCCTCAGATGCTGCGTGGAGAGCAGGTGTCTGAGTCTGCTAGGTTCAAGTGCCTTCCCGAGGCAACCTGCAGTTCTTGATCGAGTCTCCAGTCTGTTCTCGTCATTACGAGTGGAATTATGTCTTATGTTTGTAGAATTACTTTACTGGATTAAAGACTCTGTTTTCGCCAAGTCGCTTTTGGGTCCTCATTCACCTGCATGACACTACAAGCAAGTACAGCCTCTTGTAGTATGGGGGTGATTGACAGAATGAGAGTGTTTCTCATGTGTCTGTGTTTTCTGCTTCTTTTTTTACAAGCAGTTGGCCTCCTCGACAGCACAGTGTATAGTCACTGGTAAACAAGCACCCACACTCCCTGGGGATCCCTCTTTGAATCTCTCTGAGCTGACTTTCTAGTTGTAAGAGCTCCCATGTGAGTCCTATCTGATTCCTGATTCTCTGCAGGAGCTTTGCAGATGACTCTCGTTGAACCCGGAATCACTTGAGGAGTTGTGTGCTGTTCGCGGTGTCGTATGGACCAATGAGTCATCATGATTTTCGGAGGATCTTAGTTCTTTGTTTAATCTTTTTCCACACCGTGAAGAACTTTGCTGAACTCCTCAAGGTGTCTTTCCTGTTAAAATATGTGATGTAGAACTCTGTTCACGTAACTGATAGAACTGGCTGACAGTGATATACAGGCCTTTTGTCCCGAGACGTCGCCAAGTGGCGACAGATGAGCATGAGTAAAAAATGTCAGCACTATGACATTTGCGATGATGAGGATGGAGGATCTTGCCACCTCCACTCGTCTATTTTTTTCAGTCGTTCAAAAAGGCAAATAGGTATGTGATCTCCAGGCAAGGAACTCCGCACACCACGGTTGAAGAAGATTGTTTGCTGGTGGGTATGTCTGGAAGTGTTGCCGAAGTCTTGGTTATGTCTCAAGACAAGTCTGTTGCACAATCTTTTTAGGTTAGACAAGGATGACTACAACCCGTTCAGTGCATTTAAAGTGTAGACAAATGCATGGTGTACTTTTCAAAAACAACAACCTATATGCTAGATAAGACTAAGTACACTACTACATGAGTGGACTCTGTGGTGAGAGGGATAGGTGCAACATCTAGAGAGCCAGGTGTTTGTTGGCTTTCTCCTTTGTTCAGATGAATCATCACTTCCCACCTGATGTCAAAGGTGTTTGTATCTGAAGAGTGCCATTTGAAGTGTTGATGGGGCAAACATATACTACTAAAGTTCTACCTTCCGCCAAGCTTCCAAAGATGAAAGGACCCAGCCTATTTCAAGATCAAAGATATCTGCCTTTTATTCCAACACTACTCATCCCAAAATGGAGAAACTTCCATCTGGAGAAAAAAAACTGTCCCTTTTTGAACATTTTCAATACATATCAGCAAACGTGTGTGCCGAATCAAATGTTATTTGTCACATGCCTCGTAAACAACAGGTGTAGACTAACAGTGAAATGATTATTTACGGGCCCTTCCGAACGATGTGGAGAGAAAACAAGAGAAATAATAGAAAAATAATAGCAGGTGGAATAAATGCACTATGAGTAACGATAACATGGCAATATACACGGGGTGCTAGTACGAAGTCGACGTGCAGGGGTACGAGGTAATGGCGGTTACATATAAAGGGAAAGAGAAAGGGGGATACCTAGTCAGTTGTCCAACTAGATGTATTCCACTGAAATGTGTCTTCCATATAGGTAGGGATAAAGTGGCTAGTCAACGGGATAGATACTTAACAGTAACAGCAGCATATGTGATGAGTCAGAATAGTTAGTGCAAAAATCAATCAATCAAATGTATTTATAAAGCCCTTCTTACATCAGCTGATGTCACAAAGTGCTGCACAGAAACCCAGCCTAAAACACCAAACAGCAAGCAATGCAGGTGTAGAAGCATGGTAATAATAATAATAATAATAATATAATGGTGTATATATAAAAACTCCCTAGAAAGGCCGGAACCTAGGAAGAAACCTAGAGAGGAACCAGGCTATGAGGGGTGGCCAGTCCTCTTCTGGCTGTGCCGGGTGGAGATTATAACAGAACATGGCCAAGATGTTCAAATGTTCATAGATGACCAGCAGGGTCAGATAATAATAATCACAGTGGGGGTCAATGCAGATCGTTAAATAGTTAACCAATAAGCTACCTTGGACTAACTATTTAGACGGCTTATGGCCTGGGGGTAGAAGCTGTTCAGTGTCCTATTGGTGCCAGACTTGGTGCATCGGTACCGCTTGCTATGTTAGGGGAAATAACAGTCTATGACTTGGGTGGCTGAAGTATTGACACTTTTTAGGGCCTTCCTCTGACACCGCCTGGTATAGTGGTCCTGGATGGCACGGAGCTCAGCCCCAGTGATGAACTGGGCCATGCCCATTACCCTCTGTAAGGTCGGTTGCCATACCAAGTGGAGATGCAGCCAGTCCGGATGCTCTTAATAGTGCAGCTGTTGAACATTTTTGAGGATCTGAGGGCTCATGAGAGAGGAGGCGTTGAGGCATTGTTGTGCCCTCTTCACGACTATGTTGGCATGTGTGGACCATGATAATTCTGAGGAACTTGAAGCTCTCAACCTGCTCCAATACAACCTCGTTGTTGTGTGGGTGTGGGTGTGTGCGTGAGTCCATGTGTCCATGCATGTGTGTGTGACAGAGAGATCCCCATAGATCTTTGTTCCTCAATACAATGACCAGCCGCTGTGGCACCACATCATGACACAATTCCAATATAAATATTATTTTCATTCGATTTTTGTTTGTCATCTCATTGTTTGTATCATCTCATGGGTTTCTTATCTAATTGATGCCAAGTCTGACAGTAATTACTTAAAATATGCAGTTAAAAAGAGGCAGGTACTGTGGGGATACAGACCTCGAGGCTGTTGTGTAGATAATGAGCATACACATAAACTGTGTCTTTTTCAGTGTTTTAAATGCATTATTATCTCCAAAGACCTGTAAAATGTTTCAGGATTGCTTGTGAGTGTATAAAATTCCTCGAACACCCCTTAATTTCCATATCCCAAGCAGAGGAGAACTGTCAAGTGACTTGGGTGACTTTGAAAGGGAAGCGTGGAGAAAATGTCCCGTCCAAATGTATCCGGAGGACCCCCAAAAATCAGAATTAGACACACTGAATGTAAAAAGTACTAGATTCAAAGAAAGTTGGCCATTGTCCCTCATCCTAGCAGTTGCCTGTCAGACAGACTCTGTCTACCACTGACCTTGGGTTTGGTTGACGCTCGACTGTACAGTTCCCAATGTCCCCGTTCACTCTGCCTTGAGCCTGCTATATCTCTCTTTGTGTATCTCCATTCACCGAGTTAAGTGATTGTCTGTACTCTTTTCCTATCCTCATAGGCTTTATTAATTGCTTACATATCGAATGCGACTCAAATCCATTTGCAGTAATTAGTTAGGATGTGACTATTGTTAAGTGTTCCATGATTGCTGACATCTTTCAAGAAGGCAATTTCAACAGTATCTGCAGTATTCAACAGTATCAATACAACCCATTTGTGAGACATTTCATTAGACTTTTAATATGGTCAATATTAGGAGCTGATGTTTCAAGGTGTCTGTCAGTCTAAGTCAAGGTGATCGACAATCTGCCTGGTGAGAACATTGGGTGTTTGAACAGGTTCAGTCTCTTTTGACCACTACCACTGGGAAAGGAATATGAAAAGAGAATGCATTGTTTATAGATGTGTATACCAGAGTATGATTAAGCAATTAGGCATAGGGGGGGTGTGGTATATATACCACAAATCCCAGAGGTACCTTATTGCTATAATAAACTGGTTACCAACATAATTAGAGCAGTAAAAATAAATGTTTTGTCATACCCGTGGTATGGTCCTTTTATACCATGGCTGTCAGCCAATCAGCATCCAGGGCTCGAACCACCCAGTCCATAACAACAAACATTAGGAACACCTTCCTAATATTGAATAGTAACCCCCCCCCCCCCCCTTTGCCCTCAGAATAGCCTCAGTTCATCGGGACAATAGCCTCAGTTCATCGGGACATGGACTCTACAATGTGTCAAAGGCATTCCACAGGGATGTGTCAAAGGCATTCCACAGGGATGCTGGCCCATGTTGACTACAGTGCATCCCACAGCATCCCACAGTGTCAAGTTGGCTGGATGTCCTTTGGGTGGTGGACCATTCTTGATACACACGGGAAACTGTTTGAGTGTGAAAAACCCACCAGTGTTGCAGTTCTTGACACAAACAGCTGTGCCTGGAACCTACTACCCTACCCCGTTCAAACACACAATATTTGGTCTTGCCCATTTACTCTCTCAATGGCACACATACACAATCCATGTCTCAATTGTCTCAAGGCTTAAAAAACCTTATTTAACCTGTCTCCTCCCCTTCATCTACACAGATTGAATTGCGTTTAACAAGTGACATCAATAAGGGATCATAGCTTTCACCTGGATTCACCTGGTCAGTCTGTCATGGATAGAGCAGGTGTTCTTAATGTTTTGTACACTCAGTGTATATTGTATATACCGATAGGTGCTTAGCAAAGCCACATTTGTATTTTTTTATTTTAGTCTTCATTATGCCCTCTGCTAACGATTGTAATATAATGCCGATCAAGTCTCTTCACATGTCAAATGAATATTTAACAGTGTCGAAGCTTTGCTAGTGCTAGTGTTTATGATCTTCTCCATGTTGACAGCTCCTGATGCTAGAGACGTTTCTCACAATCTGCTCCGCTGCCAAGGGCATGTCACAACTTGTGTACACCATGATCCACTTTCAGTCAGCAGGCAAAGAGAATATTTTCCCAGCTCTACAGTGCCTTTCCAAAATAGAACAATGAGTCTGCATGCTTCCCCGTCTCTCTGTTTCTCACTTTCACAGAGATGAGAGTGTGGTGTGGACAAATAAAAACTAATTATTGGGTGAAAATGGAGCATGATGTTTTACACACTGATTTAATTGAGCTGACAGATTGTGGGTGTCATGTGCATTTACTCAAGGATGAAGCTGTGAGGGATTGTTTTAACATTTTATGAGTTTACAAAGCACACTCCCACCCCCCACCCCTTTCTCTCACTCTTACACACACACACACACACACACACACACACACACACACACACACACACACACACACACACACACACACACACACACACACACACACACACACACACACACACACACACACACACACACACACACACACACACACACACACACACACACACACACACACACACACACACACATTATCTCAGAACACTATCATTTCAGTGTCTTCCAAGTAGACTCAATCAGTGTTGGCGAGCAGTGAATGGCCATAACCAACACAACAATCAGTCTCTTCAGTCTCCTCTTCCCCCTTCTCCTGATTACAGCTATCATGCTGTGTGGTGTGTGGGTGAGCTCCCCGACTCTTATCTCCCAAATGAGCATTTACCTGGGTTTATCTGCTAAACGGAAACAGCTTTGCTCCTGTGTTTTGTTATAACATTTACATTTACATTTAAGTCATTTAGCAGACGCTCTTATCCAGAGCGACTTACAAAACATATCTGAAGATAAAAGTAATGAGAACAAGAATTAGACTGAACTTGTCGAAGTTTATGGTAGTAAAGTGTACAGAAAAGATCGATGTCTGGAGAAGTCAGCGCTGGTTCAGTAGGGTTTTCAGGAGGGTTTTGGAGATGATGGCTGGCATGTGTCAGTGAGATGGACAGCCAGTGGGTGAGAGTTTAGTCTGAGGACAAAGGTACTTTTGGCTGTATCTCTTTGGTGGAGGAAGAGGAGGAAGTGTGTGTTACAAGTGAACGCCTGCAGCTGCCAGCTGTGTTTTTGCAAAGTCACTGTGACTGTATACTACTGGGATATGTAGTGTTCATCATTTTAGAGAGACTAATAAAAGGCACAGCCTGATTCATGCAAATGTCATTTTTATGTTTTAAGAAAAAACTAATTTGGAGGTGTGTGTGTGTAGATACAGGCGTTATGATTGTCATTCTCAGATCAGTGGCAGGAGCTGTCGGTTGTGATGGCAGCCTAATTATCAGGCAGTGTAATGATAAGACTAGGTGAGTGCCTGTGGATGTTCCACCAGAAAAGCACTGCAATCAGATTCACGAGAATCATCAGTGGTCACTGTCCATTGTGGCCCTCGCAGTCAACTGGCAGCCATTGCAGTCTGGCAGCTCTTCAAACTCATCAGAGCTCACTGAAGCTTCAACATTTTGTAGTACACCACAGTGAACGAGATATAAGTCATCATTCTCTTGTTGCTTTCTCATCTCAGTGAAAAACGAGTTTCCCTTTCCTCACCAGAACACAGACATCCTTTCACAATGATATCACTTTGTATTTTTCAGCCACTTACAGAATATCACTCACTCAAAGTCATTAATGTTTTTTTTGGTCTGGGACATCTTCAGGTAGTAGCTTATGGTAGTTAGGGGCATTTTGAAGTAGTTTGTGGTATTCTGTGGTGTTTTAGGGTATTTTTGGGGTGTTTGGACTAATACTAAAAATTACCCCCATACTTGAGCTTGGAGTGTTAATTATACCAGCGCTAGAGGTGGTGAGATGGTATATCTCTGTCTTTCAGAAACATCTGCTGAATCTTCCCAGTCAAGACAAAGGAACAAACAGTTCCACCCTGTCACCTCCCAACATTAAGAAATATTATCTAGAAAACCACAAAATATGCATGAGCCTCTGAATCCTTCCCCAGACTGCACTTTTGGATCTATGGAAAGTCTCTGTGGTATTACCAGGTATATACCAGTTTCAGTTAACATTTTCGTTGTACACTCTCCTTCCTCTATCATTTACAAAGAAAGATGGATGAATTGACAATATGGGGCCATACATTTTTGTTGTGCTGTCAATCCATCCTATAACAACGTGTTGATTTCATTGTATTGTTTTATGGAGTACTTTATGCTTTGCTCTGTACTCTCCATAGAAATCGTTATTCTGTCCTGATGATGAGACATTCATCTAGCATTTCTTAATAAGGTGTCAAACCACCCTCTTGATTCCTCATAATCAACCTTCCTTTTTTTTTTTTTTACCGCCTTAATTTGCCTGTCTGTCGATTTGAAGGGTTCCAACAATTGATATGGTTTGAAGATTGTTTCAAACAAAACTACAGAGACTTGAATCCAAGTTCAGAATATTTGAAGGTCCAATGGAGCCATTTAACTCAACATCGAATCATTTCTGGGTAACAATTAAGTACCTTACTGTGATTGTTTTCAATTAAAATGGTTAAAAATAAACAAAAAATAGCACCTTAGCAAAGAACTGGTAGTGGACTGAGTGCGGAGTGGAAAACTCTGCACTCAGAGGTTTGGAACTCTCGTTCGTATTGCTTTATTAGGCAGGCCAAAACAGGCTGAAATTCCAGGTTGCCTTTTCAAACAGCTCTTACACTAAAAGGGTGTTATCATCATTTTCCCAGTTTTACTCCAACCTCCATAGTGTGGGAATATATATACGTTGTTGACTGGACTTTTAATAATCACCTGTCGTGGAAAAGAGCATTTACAAACATAAGTTCAACTAGCCTTTGTCAGTACATTGTCTTAATATTTGTAGGATAGGCTCTCCCTCTTTGTCTAAACAGGAGCATAAATCACCCCAATATATACATTTACCAGACATTCCTTTTCTTATGTGGGGGGTTGGGGGGTATTGGACTAACAGGCTCCAATGGCAAAAAGGCCCCTCGCTTTCAGCGGGCCGACTGGAGTGCTTCCAATGTGCTTCCAATAAACTGGACAACTCACAAGGACAGAAAGGCACAGAGGGTGCAATCTATATGGTAGACTATATGGTTAACATACTACAGGGTTAAAACATACTATTTGCTTTATAGCCCTACACAATGCATACTGATTTTCCTCTCTCCTTGCAGCCCAATATTCACGAGGAAAGCTAACTGAGGTCATTATATGAACGTGCCACACTGAGAGATGTATAGTACAATGTGAGTGCTGTCTGTGGTGCTGAGGATTTACAGGTTCATTTGAAGGTTCTCTCCGTTACGCCCTCATGGCTCACTAATTTACAGTGATCATTAACTGTGTGAATATTCTCCTGGTTGTCAGTAAATGTATGTCATCTAGTCTGCTCCAAGCCCACAGTGAATGCTGTGGGGCAGGATCCATCTTCCATCTCTAGGGGTTTTTCCAGCAGTTGCTCTTTACATCGCAGGGCACAATTTGAATCCATCACACTCACTTGCACCAGATCCTTTTCTCCAGTGCTCTTGCTTCTCATAGTCTCCTTTCCATGTGAGACCACGGTACTTGACCTTGTTGTCACGGTAGCTGTGGTAGCTCAGTACTGTGTTTATGTCTTCAGGCTGACTTGTGTGGTTATAGTCTTTTCACATTCATAACCACCTACAGCGTTGCTGCCACACCCACAGCCATCAGCCCATCCTACGGTTAAATGCTCTTAAATGGCCTAATGACATTTCCAACAAACTAGGGCGTTGGGGCCACCATGAGCCAGAACAGCTTCAATGCACCATGGCATAGATTCTACACGTGTCTGGATCTCTATTGGAGGGATGCAACACCATTCTTCCACGAGAAATTCCATCAATTGGTGTTTTGTTGATAGTGTTGCTCACGCTCACGCTCACAGGCGCCACTGCAGAAACTGCCATAAGTGCTCAATTGGGTTGAGATCTGGTGACTGAGAAGGCCATGGCGTACGGTTTACATTGTGTTCTTGCTCATCAAACCATTCAGTGACCACTCGTGCCCTGTGGATGAGAGAATTGTCATGGGGGATAGCAAAGTTAGCCATAATAATGGCCTGCCCAGCATTTTAAACATTTCCCTATGCATGATGGGATGGTAATTGCTTAATTAACTCAGAAAGCACACCTGTGTGAAAGCACCTGCTTTCAATACACTTTGCATCCCTCATCTCCTCAAGTGTATCCATTATTTTGTCAGTTACCTGTAATGTTTACTTAGAACTACATATTACATGTAATCTCATCCCAGTATTACTCTCTTCTCTCCCACTTAGCCTAGATTCTGAGCGTTACTTTCTATGTCTTTTAAGGACACATGTACCCTCCCTCCATTGTTTCCATGGTTACTCAAAGCCTATTTCACCCTGTCAGAAAATGTTCTGAATTTGCATGTCCAGGTTCTCACAGGGATGTGGCGGTGTTTAAGAATGAAAAGGATGTCAGGATGCAAATGTTAACGCTTCATTACGTGGGGTTTAAAGGCTAATCTGTTCCACTGAATACTGAGTACTAGCACTGCCAGGAGTTTTCCCATGTTGTGTGGGAAAGAGTGATCTGTCTTTATGAAATATGTAGTAATAATAATAATAATACATGGGACTTACTGAATATAGTGCTTTTCAAAGACCCAAAGGGGGTTAATAGCTGGTATCAGGTAAATAGTGCTGAGCTGTTAGTGCTTTTTGAGGTAGGTTCGGTTTCGGGTTAGATTATTTTAAAGATTCCATTTCGGTTTCGCAAAACAAATAAACAATTGAATGCACTATGCATTATGTGGGTTGAATGCTGTAACAACACATAATACAACCATTTAAAAAGTCCCATGAAGGTATTGACTGTCATCACTGCTTATCACTTAACCATCATTTATTCACATTATTCACAATAAATATTTCAGTTGTGTATATTACATTTGTTTTATTTGATGACTATTATTTAATTCCAAGACATCATCTCATCTCTAAAGAGCTGCTGCCTATGCTGTCTGACAAAATTACTATTTGAATAGTTCTTCAAAGTAAATAAGACATACTTTTATGACTGATGAATACCATGTCATGCAGGTAAAAGAGGACCCAAAAGCGACTTAACAGAAACAGAGTTTATTAAAGTCCAAAACGGAATAACAGAATTCCTCTAGACTTGTAGAGGGGAAACAACTGGAGAAGCGGCCACAGACTGCAGGTCGCTTCGGGTAGGCGCAGGCCGTAGCCGACTGAGACACCTGCTCACACGCAGCATCTGATGAAGGCACAAAACACGACAGGACAGGGTGATACACAATCACGGCAAAAACACGACAGGACAGGGCGAAACGCAATCACGGCATGGTGAATACAATACAAGGAACCGACGGGACAGGAACGGATCATAAAGGAATAAATAGGGACTCTAATCAGGGGAAAGGATCGGGAACAGGTGTGGGAAGACTAAATGATGATTAGGGGAATAGGAACAGCTGGGAGCAGGAACGGAACGACAGAGAGAAGAGAGAGCGAGAGAGTGAGAGAGGGAGGGGGAGAGAGAGGGATAGAACCAAACAAGACCAGCAGAGGGAAACGAATAGCATGGGGAGCACAGGGACAAGACATGACAATAAATGACAAACATGACATACCAACTATGAATTACTTAGATAATGTATTTTCAGGTAGAGATACCTCACTAAGCAACTGCTCTCTATACCTCTCGCTCGCACATTCTGCTCTCTTTTACGTAGCAAGCGTAAAAGAAACACAGACCGGATATGTAGGCACACAATGGATTATGGTCATTGTAGTTAATTACCACGTTTTCTGTGCTCAACTATATAGAGTATTGACCTGTTGGAAACTACAACTCTAGTACATTGTACAGTTCGGGCTTGATCTGATCTATCTCTTGAGAGAAACTGTGCAATGTGTGTATTGAGCCCACAATTAAAAAAAAAAAAAATCAGTTAATCACTCAGCACTACAGGTAAGTTATGTATATAACTTCATGCTCACTTGCTGTTTACAGAAGGCTACATAATAATGTTAAATTATTTAAGCATTTTCCTGCCACCCACCTCATTAGATATGGAAAAGATTGAAATCCATACAGACAAACCTGCTCCAGCTGAATGAACCGGTTGTTTATCATTTCCAGCATTCCTCTGACAGACTAATAGGGTAAACTGGCATGTAAGCATGGATAATCTGGATAGCTCTTGCGTCTCCTGGGTATACTAGTGAGAGTTTGATCCTTTTAAACTCTTGTTGGAATAGTCATGAGACTCGTGAATGTGGTGCTTCAAGGTCTGTTGCATGATCGTGTATGTGAAGTTAACAGCTGTTGACTATGGCAGTGAGTACTGTATGTCATGGATAAGCTTAACAGTGATACCCTATAGAGAAGCATATATACCAAACTGGCTGAACAGTTTCCTTCTGTTTTGGCTCGTCAGTAGATTGCCTGTCTCTCGTACTCCACACAGTCACTATGTCCAGATTTGGAGTTGCATGAATAGCTGCTGCTCGTCTCTGCTACACTTCCTCACAGAGCCAGAGTTAAGCCATGAGGGGAGGTGACACATCCAATTTTACAGCCCGCCATTCTCCCAAATGCTGTTTTAAATCCATTCACCTTGTCAACTTAGAGAAGCTCTTTCCCTGCTGCGCCGATGCAGGTCTCTGTAAGCCATAAGATTAGCGTGTTGTGTGGCTGAAGCAGCCAGAAACCACTTTGTAAGGTAAAAGATGAGAGGTGTGTGTGGAAATGCTGTATTGTCTGGGAGATTTTCACAGAATAGCATGTGGTGAATTGATATCTTTGTTCCTCGTGTTGAAAATGTGGATTGAGCTCCAGATGAATGTTTCACACCTGTCAACAGCCTCAGCCTCAGCCAATACCTCTCCCTGCAGAGGATGCCGTCACATCTTAGTCCATGAGTCAAATGTGGATAGAAGCTTGTGTTTTTTTCTCTTGAGCCAAAATGGCATCCGGTTATGGAATGCACAATTAGCTTGTGTCCTTGAGGGATCATGTCTGTCAACTGCTTAGACTGCAAACATTGTTTGGCTTGATAGACAGACAGAAAACCTACAATACACAGCACACAACACAGATATCTGAATACAAAAATACACGGTGAGTTAATATAAAAATATAAGTGAAATAACAAATAATGAGTTATTCGTCATATGGTAGTGGTTGCATTGAGATAGAGGGCTATATTTTCAGTTGGCGGTAAGGAAGTGCTAGTGTCAAAGCACATTAGTTTGCGTTTTCATCATGTAAAAACTGGGATACTGGCATTTTCAAGCCATAACGGCAGGTTTGGCAATGTACCTGATGAGGTAGAGGTGGCAATATGTGAAAACAAGCACAAACGTCACAATTTTGTGCAGCACAACTAGAGATATTTAAAGATGCCTTTAGTACATACAAAATAGGAACCAGTTTTGGTTCAAGAGTGCATCTTTAAGATGGACCAAAAGCAGGCCTTAGTGGTAATACAGTGGTTCTGGCAAATTGACAAACCATTTTCACAGGCTACCTGCATTTATTGGCTTCTTAGATCATGATAAAGATCTAGCCAATGCCTATTTTGATCTTGCATGTAGGATGACTAGTCTATGGAGGTATGATTTCACTATGTCTGCTGAACCATAATTAGGCACTTGCTGTAACGAGTTAATTAACTCAGCATTTTAAGGTCAGCTGGAGGAGGGGTGTCAGCAACATTCCTTGCGACAGCCTGCTGACCCACAGATCCATGAACTAAAGCAGGTAAGCTGTGATGCTCTTCTTCATAAGTGATGAGTTTTCTTTATTAGCCTACTCTAGGCCTGTACTGTTTTTTTCGAATAAATAATTAAATGGCCTAAAAAGTACACCCTTACCTCTACAGCACAATGGAGTATGTGGAGACTGTGTCATACCCTCTGTCCTCTCTGAAGGAGTTAGTGTGGGGACTCTAGCCTGCTGCTTCCGATGCTGCTCCCTCTGATGAATAACGTCCCAAAAAACATTTTGAATGTGTGTGTCAGTTGTTTTATACTGCCCTACTCATAATACTGATTAAAGTGTGTTTTTTTTTGCGAGCGATAAGAGTGTGTTGACTGTTCTATGAAGTTGATGTGTTGTCAGATGTTTGATTTAATCTTGTTCCCAGACACTTCCGCCCAAATGTGAGGAGGCTGGTTGGGCCAACGCTTCAAACTATGATCAGAAGCAGACGGTTGACGGCATGACTGTGAGAGTGGAAGTGGTGGAGGTGTTTGGGGGGGGGGGGGCAGTTGACTCCGTAGAGGACATCCCAGACACTTGGCAGTGTTGGCACTGCTACTTCCTACCTGACGTGTAAAGTGGACATCACTTATACAATCATTCAATCAAGCAAAATTATATATAGCCTTTTTTTTTTTTACATCAGCAGTTGTCACAAAGTGCTTTTACGGTAACCCGGCCTAGACCAGGGGAACCCGGGACATACAGGGGACCACTGCTCCTGCCATCTTTCTCCCTGTGTGATGTCATATTGTCACGGCCTGACCTTAGAGAGCCTTTTTATGTCTCTATTTGGTTTGGTCAGGGTGTGATTTGGGGTGGGCATTCTATATTCTGTTTTCTAGGTTTGTGTATTTCTATGTTTTGGCCAAGTATGGTTCTCAATCAGGGACAGCTATCTATCGTTGTCTCTGATTGGGAATCATACTTAGGCAGCCTTTTTTCCCTTGTGTCATTGTGGGAAGTTACCTTTGTTTGGGGTACTTGTTTTGTTGGCGACAAAATAAAATAAAATGTATTCTCACCACGGTGCACCTTGGTCTTCCTTTAATGACGGCCTTGACACATCCTGTTTTGTGATAGTTTTTGTTTGTTTGAGATGCACTGAAACAAATTCCAACCAACTCCTTTGATATGGAAATCACAAGAGTTACAGTGATGCCAGTTGGTGTGAATAAAATCTATTTCATGTATTATATATTTTCCATGCTTTTTCTGTGAAGAACTTTATCCCCGAGTGTGAATATTTCAGTAACTGCTACTTTGCTTTGCCGAAGTGAGGTAAGTCCTCGCGAAGACGTCACTCGGTTTTCGTAGTAACTCTCACAAAAAACACACTTTTATGAGTAGGGCAGACTAAAACAACTGACACACACACACAGGTTAGCGCCTTCAGATACATTCCAGCGTCATCCGTGTTAGGGTTTGGTAGGCCGTCATTGTATATAATAATTTGTTCTTAACTGTCTTGCCAAGTAAAATAAAGGTTAAATAAATCAATTCTAACAGGAAAACACTCACTCTGCCTCCTTACCCCTTATACATACCACACAGACACATACACAAATAGAGTGTAGTTTAAGAGCTATAGTACTGTACATACAAAGCCATTTGAACAATGCATCTTAAATTCTTTCATCTCTCACAATATTAGGTGGACACGCTCCCCTGGTCTAGGCCGGGTTACCGGCAGGAGTTGGCCAGGCTAAGGTTAGCTGATGACTGCTTGCCGTGTCTAATTGACTATTAGCTAGTAGCTAGTTATCTGGATAGCTTCTGTTGGGGGTTCCAGTTCTAAAGTATAGAAAATAGCAGATCCATACCACATTGGGTGAGGCGGGTTCCAGGAGAGGATGTTAAACTGAGGTTAAAATATAAAAACATATAGATGAAATATAGACGAATGAAAAAGAAAGATATATATACACGGGACACGACAAGACGAAGACAAAGACATCTCAACTGCTAGGCCATCTTGGATCCATGGGGGTGGCTGCATGTTATGTGTATGCTTGCCATTGGCATGGACGAGGGAGTTAAAAAAAAAAAATTAACAAACGTAATAGAGCTAGGCACCGGCAAAATCCTAGAGAAAAACCTAGTTCAGTCTGCTTTCCAAGAGACAAATTCACCTTTCTGCACATGGCCAAATATACACTGGAGTTGCTTACCAAGAAGACATTCAATGTTCCTGAGTGCCCTAGTTACACGTTTGACTTTTGAAAATATATAACAAATGAACTTTTTTCCTACCATGTTCTACTGCAGTTAGATTTTTTTTAATGCTTTTAATATTTGTGTTTTTGAATATACATTAAGTGATTGATTGATTAAATGTTATGCTACACAAAGATCTAAAGTAATCCAATCATTTACTTTTTGCACTCGTTACTGAAATGGTAGTTCCAATTTAAATGGCTTAGGTAGTTTCATCCCACTGGTCTTTACCCTGGCAGTCTTAGGAATGCAGGTTGCGTGTGAATACAAATTTCAACGGTTGGATAGCCTAACACTGGCTATATTCAATAGGAATTACATTTGATTGTGAATTACAGTTAGGGTAGAAAGATACTGGTACATTTTCCAGAAATCCTGGTTTGAAGATTACTGGAACATCATTGGGGAAAGTTTGTTGAATTTTACAACCCTACTTGCAGTTCTGATGTTGCCTGTAAAACTATGAGTTTCAGGCCACTGTATAAGGCCTTATGATATGTACAGTAATGGTTCAATTATAATGATAATATTTGCCTAGGAACTCACTTGGTGAAGGCCACAGGACTGAAAATGAACAAATTCAAACACCCATGTTTCTGTCACTAACACAGTCATGGGAAAAGGCAAGGCACACTGGGAAATTCTTAGAGGTGTGGCTTAGTGGGGGTATTACATGTAGGAATACCTTTCTCAAAAAATCTGAATTTATATTACTCATATGAAGGTAGTACTAGTACTGCTCACAGAATATTTTTTAGGTAATCGGTTTCCTCAAAATGTTTTAGTAGCCACAGCTTATCCAGTTTTACAGTGTATGAATACTTTCTGAAGTGCATTATGAAAGTATTCAGACCCCTTGACTTTTTCCACATTTTTTAACAGCCTTATTCAGAAATGTATTAAATACATTTTTTTACTCATCAATCTACACCCATAATGACAAAACGAAAACAGCTTTTTAGAAATGTTTGCATTTTTATTTTTTTATTTTTTTAACATAATAGCCTTAATAGCTTTATCTGGACGTGGTTCGTCAGGACCTCCACCAGCCAAAGCTAAGTAGTAACATTAACACTATTACTTTTATTGCAGTCGCTGAACTCATAATATACAGGAGAACGATCGCTTTAGGGCGAGGATAGCTGTGCTGTAATCCCAGCTTCAGACGCAATCGTTAGGCAAGGGTCATTTAAGTGAAGGAAAAGGTGAAACAGCGTCTGTGCCATAAGTACAGATAGTAGTGTAAATCCCCTCACACAGTCCTCGCAGCCGGACAATTTTCTCATGGCTTCTGGAAGCAAATGCTGTAGGAATGCTCAACCGGTGTCGCTCATAGATGACCTTTTAATGGCGTCAGACCGAGGCTCTGCATCTGTCCTTGTGCTCCTAGACTTTAGTGCTGCTTTTAATACCATCAATCACCACATTCTTTTGGAAAGGTTGGAAACCCAAATTGGTCTACATTGACAAGTTCTGGCCTGGTTTAGATCTTATCTGTCGGAAAGATATCAGTTTGTCTCTTTAGATGGTTTGTCCTCTGACAAATCAACTGTCAGAGGACAAATCAACTGTTTTAGGAGCCTTGCACTATTGTTTTCACCATATATTTTACCTCTTGGCAATGTCATTCGGAAAAATAATGTTAACTTTTACTGCTATGCGGACAACACACAGCTTTACATTTCGATGAAACATATTGAAGCCCCAAAATTGCCCTCACTGGAAGCCTGTGTTTCAGACGTGGATGGCAGCAAATGTTCTTCTTTTAAACTCGGACAAAACAGAGATGCTAGTTCTAGGTCCCAAGAAACAAAGAAATCTTCTGTTGAATCTGACAATTAATCTTGATGGTTGTACAGTATTTTCAAATAAAACTGTGAAAGACCTCTACATTAGTCTGGACCCTGATCTCTCTTTTGACGAACTTATCAAGACTGTTTCAAGGACAGCTTTTTTCCATCTACGTAACATTGCAAAAAATATGAAACTTTCCGTCCAAAAATGATGCAGAAAAATGTATCCCTGCTTTTGACACTTCTAGGTTAGACTACTGCAATGCTTTACTATCCGGCTACCCGGATAAAGCACTAAATAAACTTCAGTTAATGCTAAACACGGCTGCTAGAATCTTGACTAGAAGCAAAAAAATGTGATCATATTACTCCAGTGCTAGCCTCCCTATACTGGCTTTCTGTTAATGTTTGGGCTGATTTCAAGGTTTTACTGCTAACCTACAAAGCAATACAAGGGCTTTCTCCTACCCTGCTTTCCTATTTGGTTTTTCCATACATACCTACACGTACGCAAGACGCAGGCCTCCTTACTGTCCCTAGAATTTCGAAGCAAACAGCTGGAGGCAGGGCTTTCTCCTATAGAGCTCCATTTTTATGGAATGGCCTGCCTATCGATTTGAGAGACGCAGACTCGATCTCGACCTTTAAGTCTTTATTGAAGACTCATCTCTTCAGTAGGTCTTATGATTGAGTGTAGTCTGGCCCAGTAGTGTGAAGGTGCACGGAAAGTCACTGCAGCAACGAACCGCCCTTGCTGTCTCTGCCTGGCCAGTTCCCCTCTCTCCACTAGGATTCTCTGCCTCAAACCCTATTACAGGGCTGAGTCACTGGCTTACTGGTGCTCTTCCATGCCGTCCCTAGGAGGGGTGCGCCACCTGAGTGGGTTGAGTCACTTACATGATCTTCCTGTCTGGGTTGGCGCACTCCCTTGGATTTGTGCCATGGGGGAGATCTTCGTGGGCTATACTTGTCTCAGGATGGTAAGTTGGTGGATGAAGATATCCCTCTAGTGATGTGGGGGCTGTGCTTTGTCAAAGTGGGTGGGGTTATATTCTACCTGTTTGGCCCTGTCCGGTGGTATCGTCGGAAGGGTGCACAGTGTCTCCCAACCCATCCTGTCTCAGCCTCCAGTATTTATGTTGTTAATGTTTCGGGGGGCTAGGGTCAGTCTGTTATATCTGGAGTACTTCTCCTGTCTTATCTGGTGTTCTGTGTGGATTTAGGTTCTCTCTCTCTCTCTCTCTCTCTCTCTCTCTCTCTCTCTCTCTCTCTCTCTCTCTCTCTCTCTCTCTCTCTCTCTTTCTCTCTCTCTCTCTCTCTCTCTCTCTCTCTCTCTCTCTCTCTCTCTCTCTGTCTCTCTCTCTCTCTTTCTCTCTTCTCTCTGAGGACCTGAGCCCTAGGACCATTCCTCAGGACTACCTGGCCTGATGACTCCTTGCTGTCCCCAGTCCACCTAGTTGTGCTGCTGCTCCAGTTTCAACTGTTCTGCCTGCGGCTATGGAACCCTGACCTGTTCACTGGACGTGCTAACTGTCCCAGACCTGCTGTTTTCAACTCTCTAGAGACAGCAGGAGCAGTAGAGATACTCTGAATGATCGGCTATGAAAAGCCAACTGCCATTTACTCCTGAGCTGCTGACCTGTTGCACCCTCTACAACCACTGGGATTATTATTATTTAACCCTGCTAATCATCTATGAACATTTGAACATCTTGGCCATGTTCTGTTATAATCTCCATCCGGCACAGCCAGAAGAGGACTGGCCCCCACTCACAGCCTGGTTCCTATCTAGGTTTCTTCCTTGGTTCCCGCCTTTCTATGGAGTTTATCTAAGCCACCGTGCTTCTACACCTGCATTGCTTGCTGCTTAGGGTTTTAGGCTGGGTTTCTGTACAGCACGTTGTGACAGCAGCTGATATAAGAAGGGCTTTATAAATACATTTGATTGATTGATTGATTGATTTATTGATTTATTGATGATTTGGAAAGGCACACACCTGTCTATATCAAGTCACACAGTTCAGTGTATGTCAGAGCAAAACCAAGCCAAGTGGTCGAAGGATTTGTCTGTAGAGCTCTGAGAGGACTGTGTCGAGGCACAGATCTGGGGAAGGTCCCCAAGAACAATTTGTAAGTCGCTCTGGATAAGAGCGTCTGCTAAATGACTTAAATGTAAATGTAAATGTAAACACAGTGGTGTCCATCAGTCTTAAATGGAAGAAGTTTAGAACCACCAAGACTCTTCTTTGAGCTGGCTGCCCGGCCAAACTGAGCAGTTGGGGGAGAAGGGCCTTGGTCAGGGAGGTGACCAAGAATCCGATAGTCACTCTGACAGAGCTCCCGGGATCCTCTATGGAGATGGTAGAACCTTCCAGAAGGACAACCATCTCTGAAACACTCCAACAATCAGACCTTTATGGTAGAGTGGCCAGACGGATGCCACTCCTCAGTAAAATGCACATGACAGCCCGCATGGAGTTCACCAAAGGCACCTAAAAACAAGATTCTCTGGTCTGATGAAACCAAGATTGAACTATTTGGCTTGAATGCCAAGCGTCACATCTGGAGGAAACCTGGCACCATCCCTACGGTGAAGCATGGTGGTGGAAGAATCATGCTGTGGGGATGTTTTTCAGTGCCAGGGACTGGGAGATTAGTCAGGATTGAGGGAAAGAAACTGAGAAAGTACAGAGAGATCCTCAATGAAAACCTGCTCCAGAGCGCTCAGGACCTCAGACTGGGACCAAGGTTAATCTTCCATCAGGACGATGACCCTAAGCACACAGCCAAGACAATGCAGGAGTGGCTTCGGGACACGTCTCTGAATGTCCTTGAGTGGCCCAGCCAGAGGCCAGACTTGATCCCGATCAAACATCTCTGGAGAGACTTGAAAATAGCTGTGCAGCAACACTCCCCATCCAACATGACAGAACTTGAGAAGATATGCAGAGAATAATGGGAGAAACTTCCCAAATACAGATGTGCCAAGGTTGTCATACACAAGAAGACTTGAGGCTGTAATCACTGCCAAAGGTGCTTCAACAATGTACTGAGTAAAGGGTCTGAATAAATTTTTGTTTTTTTGGAAAAAAATATATTAAAAATGAATTTCTGCTTTTTTATTATGGGGTATTGTGTGTAGATTGATGGGGGGGGGATTTAATCAATTTCATAATAAGGCTGTAATATAATGAAATTTGGAAAATGTCAAGGGGTCTGAATACTTTCTGAATGCACTCTATATGACTCATAAAGTATTGCTACATTTCATTTGCTCTGTTAAATCTACCCTTTGGAATGACTTCGATAGCAACAATGAAGATGTGTAGTTATTAAAAGGTCTCAATAATAATTCTAACTAATCAAAGCATGTTTTATTTGTCACATGCACAAAATACAACTGGTGTAGACTTTATCATGAGGAATAAAATAAAATTCACAAGAATGGAGCTATATACTGTAAGTACTGGTACCAGATCAATGGTATGAGGTGTTTGAGGTAGATGTGTACATTTGAAGTCGGAAGTTTACATACACTTAGGTTTGAGTCATTAAAACTTTCAACCACTCCACAAATTTCTTGTTAACAAACTATAGTTTTGGCAAGTCGGTTGGACATCTACTTTGTGCATGACATAAGTCATTTTTCCAATAATTGTTTACAGACAGATTATTTCACTTATAACTCACTGTATCACAATTCCAGTGGGTCAGATGTTTACATACACTAAGTTGACTGTGCCTTTAAACAGGTTGGAAAATTCCAGAAAAGTATGTCATGGCTTTAGAAGCTTCTGATAGGATAATTGACATCATTTGAGTCAATTGGAGGTATACCTGTGAATGTATTTCAAGGCCTACCTTCAAACTCAGTGCCTCTTTGCTTGACATCATGGGAAACTCAAAAGAAATCAGCCAAGACCTCCACAAGTCTGGTTCATCCTTGGGAGCAATTTCCAAACGCCTGAAGGTACCACGGTCATCTGTACAAATAATAGTACGCAAGTATAAACACCATTGGACCACGCAGCCGTCAAACCGCTCAGGAAGGAGACTCTTTCTGTCTCCTAGAGATGAACGTACTTTGGTACGAAAAGGGCAAATCAATCCCAGAACAACAGCAAAGGACCATGTGAAGATGCTGGAGTAAACAGGCACAAAAGTGTATATCCACAGTAAAACAAGTCCTATGTCGACATAACCCGAAAGGGCGCTCAGCAAGGAAGAAGCCAATGCTCCAAAACTACCATAAAAAAGCCAGACTACAGTTTGGAACTGCACATGTGGACAAAGATCATACCTTTTGGACAAATGTCCTCTGGTCTGATTAATCAAAAATAGAATTGTTTGGCCATAATGTCCATCGTTATGTTTGGAGGAAAAAGGGGGAGGCTTGCAAGCCGAAAAACATCATCCCAACCGTGAAGCATGGGGGTGGCAGCATCATGTTGTGGGGGTGCTTTGCTGCAAGAGGGACTGGTGCACTCACAAAATAGATGAGGAATGAAAATTATGTGGATATATTGAAGCAACATCTCAAGACATCAGTCGGGAAGTTAAAGCTTGGTCGCAAATGGGTCTTCCAAATGGACAATTACCCCAATCACTCTTCCAAAGTTGTGGCAAAATGGCTTAAGAACAACAAAGTCAAGGTATTGGAGTGGCCATCACAAAGCCCTGACCTCAATCCTATAGAACATTTGTGGGCAGAACTGAAAAAACGTGTGCGAGCAAGGAGGCCTACAAACCTGACTCAGTTACACAAGCTCTGTCATGAGGAATGGGGACAAAATTCACCCAACTTATTGTGGGAAGCTTGTGGAAGGCTGAAATAAATAATTCTCTCTACTATTATTCTGACATTTCACATTCATAAAATAAAGTGGTGATCCTAACTGACCTAAGACATGGAATTTTTACTAGGATTAAATGTCAGGAATTGTGAAAAATGGAGTTTAAATGTATTTGGCTAAGGTGTTTGTAAACTTCCGACTTCAACTGTATGTGTGTGTGTTTGTGTTGTGTCGGTCTGTGTGTGTGTGTCATTTGTATGCGTGTTTATGTACTGTATGTGAATGTGTGTGGGTGTGTCAATGTACTGTGTATGTGTGAGTGTGCATATATTTTTTACTGTATATATAGTCTAATGATTATATGTAGGGTCAGTGCAAGATAGAGTCATTGCAGATGGTTTGAGTAGATGGTAGCAGAGTGAACAGTCTATGGCTTGGATGGCTGGAGTTTTTGGCAATTTTTCGGGCCCTCCTCTTACACCGCCTGATATAGAGATCCCGAATGGCAGCGAACTCGGCCCCTGTGATTTACTGGACTTTCCGCACCACCCTCTGTAGCGCTTTGCGGTCAAGGCTCGTGTATTTGCCATACCAAGCGGTGATGCAGCCAGTCAAGATGCTCTCGATGGTGCAGCTGTATATCTTTTTAAAGCTTAAAAGGACACATGCCAAATCTTTTCAGCCTGAGGGGGATGAGGCACTGACGTGTCCTCTTCCCGACTGTGCTGTGTGTGGACCATGTTAGGTCCTTAATGATTTGGATGCAAAGAAACTTGAAGGACTCAAAGCTCTCCCCAACAGCCCCGTCGATGTGGATGGGGGCATGCTCTCCTCTCTTTTGCCTATAGTCCACAATCAGCTCCTTGATCTTACTGACATTGAGGGAGAGGTTGTTGTCCTGGTACCACACTGCAAAGTCTCTGACCTCCTCCTTGTAGGCTGACTTATTGCCATCGGTGAGCAGGTCTATCACATTTAACATTACATTTAAGTCATTTAGCAGACGCTCTTATCCAGAGCGACTTACAAATTGGTGCATTCACCTTATGACATCCAGTGGAACAGCCACTTTACAATAGTGCATCTAAATATTTTAAGGGGGGGGGGGGTGAGAAGGATTACTTTATCCTATCCTAGGTATTCCTTAAAGAGGTGGGGTTTCAGGTGTCTCCGGAAGGTGGTGATTGACTCTGCTGTCCTGGCGTCGTGAGGGAGTTTGTTCCACCATTGGGGAGCCAGAGCAGCGAACAGTTTTGACTGGGCTGAGCGGGAACTGTACTTCCTCAGTGGTAGGGAGGCGAGCAGGCCAGAGGTGGATGAACGCGTGCCCTTATTTGGGTGTAGGGCCTGATCAGAGCCTGGAGGTACTGAGGTGCCGTTCCCTTCACAGCTCCGTAGGCAAGCACCATGGTCTTGTAGCGGATGCGAGCTTCAACTGGAAGCCAGTGGAGAGAGCGGAGGAGCGGGGTGACGTGAGAGAACTTGGGAAGGTTGAACACTAGACGGGCTGCGGCGTTCTGGATGAGTTGTAGGGGTTTAATGGCACAGGCAGGGAGCCCAGCCAACAGCGAGTTGCAGTAATCCAGACGGGAGATGACAAGTGCCTGGATTAGGACCTGCGCCGCTTCCTGTGTGAGGCAGGGTCGTACTCTGCGAATGTTGTAGAGCATGAACCTACAGGAACGGGCCACCGCCTTGATGTTAGTTGAGAACGACAGGGTGTTGTCCGGGATCACGCCAAGGTTCTTAGCGCTCTGGGAGGAGGACACAATGGAGTTGTCAACCATGATGGCGAGATCATGGAACGGGCAGTCCTTCCCCGGGAGGAAGAGCAGCTCCGTCTTGCCGAAGTTCAGCTTGAGGTGGTGATCCGTCATCCACACTGATATGTCTGCCAGACATGCAGAGATGCGATTCGCCACCTGGTCATCAGAAGGGGGAAAGGAGAAGATCACCATCGTGTCATCAGTAAACATGATGATAGTGTTGGAGTCGTGTGCAGCCACGCAGTCGTGAGTGAACAGGGAGTACAGAAGGGGCTAAGCACGCACCCCTGAAGGGCCCACATGTTGAGGGTCAGCATGGCGGATGTTTTGTTGCCTACCCTCACCACCTAGGGCGGACCATCAGAAAGTTCAGTGTCCAATTGCAGAGGGAGGTGTTTCATCCTGGTGTCCTTAGTTTAGTGGTGAGCTTTGAAGGCACTATGGTGTTGAACAGTGAGCTGTAGTCAATGAACAGCATTCTCACATACAATAGGTGTTCCTTTTGTCCAGGTGGGAAAGGACAGTGTGGAGTACAATAGAGATTGCATCATCTGTGGATCTGTTGGGGCGGTATGCATTTTGGAGTGGGTCCAGTGTGTCTGGGATGATTGTGTTGATGTGAGCCATGACCAGCCTTTCAAAGCATTTCATGGTTAAAGATGTGAGTCATTTAGACAGGTCACCATGGCGTTCTTGGGCATGGGGACTATGGTGGTTTGCTTGAAACATGTGGGTATTACAGACTGGGTCAGGGAGAGATTGAACATGTCACTATAGACACTTGCTCGCTGGTATGCTCTGAGTACGCATCCTGGTAATCCATCTGGCCCTGCAGCCTTGAGAATGTTAACCTGTTTACAGGTCTTACTCACATCGGCTACGGTGAGTATGATCACACAGTCATTTGAAACAGCTGGTGCTCTCATGCATGGTTCAGTGTTACTTGCCTTTTAGCGAGCACATAGAAGGCATTTATCTCTTCTGTTAGGCTCTGGGAAGCTCGTAGCTGAGTTTCCCTTTTTTAATCCGTGATATTTTTCAAGCCCCGCCACATACGAAGAGAGTCGGAACCGGTGTAATAAGATTCCACCTTCCTCCTATACTGTCCTTTCAAGTTTGATGTCTCATCAGATGTGGTAGCGGGCTTTCTTACATGCGTCCATGTCCTTTTCCCATGTCCCTTTCCTTGTCAGCACAAACTCAACTGCTGACCTCCGTCTCAGCATCATGGATATTGATATCTTCTCCCATTTAGGAAGTTGATTAAATGGTTGCATGGCGGGTGTGGGGCAACTATTAGGCATTTCATTAGGGACTAATGAAAGGCTTTTGCCGACATCTCATCCTCATTCTCGGGCTTAACCCAACACTGCCTCACACCGACACTGACATTTTAAAAAATCCTCGCTCTAGCCTCCTAGGATTTCATATTCCAGTGTTTTCTTCTCTTTTAATTAATGCCTAGTTATACTGTATGGTTTAACTCTGACTCATTAGTAGAGAGAGCTTCACTATAGGTGCAGCATAGGTAATGTCCCCAAGGATATTAACTTTAGGATGTGGTGGAAACATAATGACTAGTTGAAAAGATGCTGAGATGATGTATGCTGTCTGGAGGGAGCTGTGTTTTAAGTAAGAGACTATTAGGAGAATATGCAATTGAATAAATTCCTTATTTCCTCTTGGAGGCATCGAATCTGATAATGTACGCACAGGCACGCACGCACGCACACACACAATGACTGCTATGACTGAATTTTGCGGACTGTAACTACGGTGAGAGTGTACCCTTTCTCACTGATGAGATTAATATTTGTGAGGGTGAGGAGGAGGAGGAGGAAAGGAGGGAGGGAGGAGAGTCGGCAAAGACAAGTCTCTGTGGACCCACTCCTCGACAAACAACCAGCCGTGCTGATGTCACAGGCATCATCTATGTGTGTGTGTGTGTGTGTGTGTGTGTGTGTGTGTGTGTGTGTGTGTGTGTGTGTGTGTGTGTGTGTGTGTGTGTGTGTGTGTGTGTGTGTGTGTGTGTGTGTGTGTGTGTGTGTGTGTGTGTGTGTGTGTGTGTGTGTGTGTGTGTGTGTGTGTGTGTGTGTGTAACTGAGGACTTGGTGGACTGTATATTTTTCAGGTTAGGTTTTATTTTATGAGTTCACTCCGTGTACAGAGGATTACAGGCGAGGTGGTTTAATGACACTGAAGATTCACATTACAGGCACGGAACAACACAGTGTATGTAGTATGGATGGGCTAAGGCACTTAATGGTATGGCATCTTGCCTCAACCAAACTCTGTTTGGTTCTGAAAAGTGAGGAAATAAAGTTACAATAGTGAATGCCATATACATCATACAATCTCCAATTCACATCTTTTATAAACAATATGCACGTCTAACATCTTATGCTATACATGACAATACAGTGCTAGGCTATACAAAGTCACTCCACTAATTAAGGATCAAAGGGGTCCCGTCGCACGTGTACTACAAAGCTTTGCACCGCCATCTTCAGTACAGGGCTACAACTGCACAATGAACTTGAAATACCTCTACAAGGTTCACAATGAAATACACACATATTATCTATACAGTTATACAATTACAGGGCATGTAAAAAGGCACTGGGTGACAGGACACAATACGAATCCTAGGCTAAATGTCCAAAATAATTTGACAGGAGAGGCCGAGCTAGCAGGCTTAGCTAAAGTTGCTAGCTCGTGGTCGCTCGCGGTAGAAATGCCTAATGAGCATATCCATAAAATATGACAATATTGTCATCGAGTGCGTCTGTAGACATAAGCACCTGAAGCATATGAAATATGTAGTTACATACTGTATCACCAAGGATGCACGCTGGCCTTGGCTAACACAATGAAAAGCTAACTGGTGGAAAAACACAGGATGGCTGGAACTTTCTCTCACATGACTTCTCGCGAGCTGATCTTCTTCCATGAGCTGGAGATTTCCCAGCATGCTCTGCTCCACTTCACCAGTGGGTATATTCTACTATGATACCTACTATATCTCCACAGCCTTTTGTACAGTGTGAGTGCGTGCGCAGGCGGTACCATGAGTGCGTGAGTGTGTCTGCGTCTGCGTCTGCCTGTGTTCATTGGGCTCTAAAGTGGTCATCAGTCTTAGCTGATTGCCTCTAAATGTCTCAAATTGCACTCTCTTGTGTTCCTCTTGACTGTCAAGTGTCTATTCAATATTCTCTCCCTCCAGTGTCTGCCTCCATACTAGAATCAAAAGCTGATTATTCATTGAAGGTTTATCTCCACAGCTGAAATGACCTCCGTGACTTCTCACTGCAGCCGCTCTACCATGTTTATTTACAAATGTTTGAATACAGCTTTTTATGCTTGATTTCAAGAAGAGTTGGCCCACTCTGTAGAGTCACATGTTGTACAAGCTTTTGTAAAAGCCATTTTAATCTAGCTTCAATTGTCTTTTTTCATGACTGTGTTCTTGACTGAGTGTTACTGTTTAAAGCATGTCTGTCTGGATGGTTGCCCTCTTGTTTAGAGTTGTCAGGGTTTGGGGGTTGGTGGGTGGTTTGCAGTGGATGGGTTGGCTAATATTATGGGGTGCGTGCCCTCGGCCAGTGAGCAGTCGATGACTGTGTGAGGATGACTCCAGACAGCTGGGAGGCTGCGGGGCAGCCGTGGACATGGGCACTCCTCTCATGACCTTGATGTCCAGGCTGTCTGTCTGCTGTCTGTAAAGCTGATCTGACAGCACTCTGCTTCGAGCCCTGGGCCCACGAGTGAATGCACAGCCAGCAGGTCACAGACAGACGACAAGACAAGACAAGACAAGACAAGACAAGAAAAAGACAAGACAAGACAAGACGCTCCATTCACTTTTATGGTGTTCTGAGGATGATGACACTTGTCGTTCAGGATCAGTGTGAGATGTCACAATTTCAAGTAGACATTTAAAAAATGTAATCTACACAATAAGATCCAATAGGATCCAGGCTACTGAATGTGTGGGATATAGCATGCATGCACATG
The DNA here is from genome assembly GCF_021184085.1 of Oncorhynchus gorbuscha. NCBI lineage: Eukaryota > Metazoa > Chordata > Actinopteri > Salmoniformes > Salmonidae > Oncorhynchus > Oncorhynchus gorbuscha. Next base: position 14,300,774 of record NC_060192.1, read on the forward strand.
TAGCTGCCTTATTACCAGGCGATTAATGCTTCTAGACATTACCTGAGGAAGTGATATCGTGAGAGATATTTACATTTTCACTTTAACCCCGAAAGCTTTAACAGAGGGAAATGTTGACCCAAATGGGTGAAAAGGTCATAATTTCAAAATCCTTTTTTTATCCTTCTGAAAATGTGGGACTTTGTCAAGCCACTAGTTACCGACAAAAAAAACACCCTTGGCAGCGTTTACAGCTGTGTATCTTTCTGGGTAAGCTCTTTCCAACATTTGCCTATAATATATATTTTTTTTATTCTTCACGCTTCTTTAAAAAATTCTTCAACCTCTTTCAGGTCTTGCCATAGATTTTCAAGTATACTGAACAAAAATATAAACACAACTTGCAAAAATGTCAACGATTTTACTGATTTACACTTCATATATGGAACTCAGTCAATCTAACTAAATTCCTTAAGGCCCTAATCTCAAATCAAATCTAATCAAATTTATTTATATAGCCCTTCGTACATCAGCTGATATCTCAAAGTGCTGTACAGAAACCCAGCCTAAAACCCCAAACAGCAAACAATGCAGGTGTAAAAGCACGGTGGCTAGGAAAAACTCCCTAGAAAGGCCAAAACCTAGGAAGAAACCTAGAGAGGAACCGGGCTATGTGGGGTGGCCAGTCCTCTTCTGGCTGTGCCGGGTAGAGATTATAACAGAACATGACCAAGATGTTCAAATGTTCATAAATGACCAGCATGGTCAAATAATAATAAGGCAGAACAGTTGAAACTGGAGCAGCAGCACAGTCAGGTGGACTGGGGACAGCAAGGAGCCATCATGTCAGGTAGTCCTGGGGCACGGTCCTAGGGCTCAGGTCCTCCGAGAGAGAGAAAGAAAGAGAGAATTAAAGAGAGCATATGTGGGGTGGCCAGTCCTCTTCTGGCTGTGCCGGGTGGAGATTATAACAGAACGTGGCCAAGATGTTCAAATGTTCATAAATGACCAGCATGGTTGAATAATAGTAAGGCAGAACAGTTGAAACTGGAGCAGGAGCATGGCCAGGTGGACTGGGGACAGCAAGGAGTCCTCATGTCAGGTAGTCCTGGGACATGGTCCTAGGGCCCAGGCCAGTTGAAACTGGAGCAGCAGCATGGCCAGGTGGACTGGGGACAGCAAGGAGTCATCATGTCAGGTAGTCCTGGGGCATGGTTCTAGGGCTCAGGTCCTCCGAGAGAGAGAAAGAAAGAGAGAAGGAGAGAATTAGAGAACGCACACTTAGATTTACACAGGACACCGAATAGGACAGGAGAAGTACTCCAGATAAACAAACTGACCCTAGCCCCCCGACACATAAACTACTGCAGCATAAATACTGGAGGCTGAGACAGGAGGGGTCAGGAGACACTGTGGCCCCATCCGAGGACACCCCGGACAGGGCCAAACAGGAAGGATATAACCCCACCCACTTTGCCAAAGCACAGCCCCCACACCACTAGAGGGAAATCTTCAACCACCAACTTACCATCCTGAGACAAGGCCGAGTATAGCCCACAAAGATCTCCGACACGGTACAACCCAAAGGGGGGAACCCAGACAGGCCGACCACAACAGTGAATCAACCCCCCCAGGTGACGCATCCCCCCCAGGGACGGCACGAGAGAGCCCCAGCAAGCCAGTGACTCAGCCCCGTAACAGGGTTAGAGGCAGAGAATCCCAGTGGAAAAAGGGGAACCGGCCAGGCAGAGACAGCAAGGGCGGTTCGTTGCTCCAGAGCCTTTCCGTTCACCTTCCCACTCCTGGGCCAGACTACACTCAATCATATGACCCACTGAAGAGATGAGTCTTCAGTAAAGACTTAAAGGTTGAGACCGAGTTTGCGTCTCTGACATGGGTAGGCAGACCGTTCCATAAAAATGGAGCTCTATAGGAGAAAGCCCTGCCTCCAGCTGTTTGCTTAGAAATTCTAGGGACAATTAGGAGGCCTGCGTCTTGTGACCGTAGCGTACGTATAGGTATGTACGGCAGGACCAAATCAGAGAGGTAGGTAGGAGCAAGCCCATGTAATGCTTTGTAGGTTAGCAGTAAAACCTTGAAATCAGCCCTTGCTTTGACAGGAAGCCAGTGTAGAGAGGCTAGCACTGGAGTAATATGATCAAATTTTTTGGTTCTAGTCAGGATTCTAGCAGCCGTATTTAGCACTAACTGAAGTTTATTTAGTGCTTTATCCGGGTAGCCGGAAAATAGAGCATTGCAGTAGTCTAACCTAGAAGTGACAAAAGCATGGATTAATTTTTCTGCATCATTTTTGGACAGAAAGTTTCTGATTTTTGCAATCTATGGATTTCACATAACTGGGCAGGGGCACAGCCATGGTTGGGCTTGGGAGGGCATAGGCCCACCCACTTGGGAGCAAAGCCCACCCACTGGGAAGCCAGGCCCAGCCAATCAAAATATTTTTTTCCACACAGAAGGGCTTTATTACCACCGGTGGAAAAATAACCCAATTTTCATATCTGAGTAAAATTAAAGATACCTTAGAAGAAAACAACTAAAGTAAAAGTCACCCAGTAAAATACTACTTGAGTAAAAGTCTAAAAGTATTTGGTTTGAAAGTAAAAGTATAAATTAGACAATTTTCCTGTCCTGCTAAGCATTCAAAATGTAACGAGTACTTTTGAGTGTCATGGAAATGTAAGGAGTAAAAAGTACATTATTTTCTTTAGGAATGTAGTGGAGTAAAATTGAAAGTTTTCAAAAATATAAATAGTAAAGATAACCCCCAAAAATGACTTAAGTAGTACTTTACAGTATTTTTACTTAAGTACTTTACACCACTGTTTATTACAGACATAAATACTCCTCAGTTTATTCAGCTGTCTCAGGTGAAGAAGCTAGATGTGGAGGTCCTGGGCTGGCGTGGTTACATGTGGTCTGCGGTTGTGAGGCCGGTTGGACGTACTGCCAAATTCTCTAAAACGACATTGGAGGCGGCTTATGGTAGAGAAACATTAAATTCTCTGTCTACAGCTCTGGGGGACATACCTGCAGTCAGTATGCCAATTGCATGCTCCCTTAAAACTTGAGACATCTGTGGCATTGTGTTGTGTGATAAAACGGCACATTTTACTGGCCTTTTATTTTCCACGGCACAAGATGCACCTCTGTAATAATCATGCTTTTAATCAGCTTCTTGATATGCCATACCTGTCAGGCGGATGGATTATCTTGGCAAAGGAGAGATGCTCACTAACAGGGATGTAAAGAGACAAATAAGGTTTATGTGCATATGGAACATTTCTGGGATTTTTTATTTAATCTCATGAAACATGGGACCAACACTTTACATGTTGCGTTTTTATTTTTGTTCAGTATAGATTTAAGTCAAATCTGCAACTCGGTCACTCAGGAAATGGTGAAAAGCAGACTGGACCATGTTTTCCTCTAGGATTTTGCTAAACTCCATTCTGTTTATTTTTATTCTGAAAAACTTAACGATTATAAGCATACCCAGAACATGATGCAGCCACCACTAAGCTTGAAAATATGGAGTTGTACTCAATGATATATTGTATTTGATTTGCCCCAAACATAACAGTTTGTATTGAGGACAAAAAGCTAATTGCTTTGCCACATTTTTGCAGTATTCCTAGTGCCTTTGCAAACAGGATGCACGTTTTGGAATATTTGTATTCTGTACAGGCTTCCTTCTTTTCCATTTGTTAATTAGATTGGTATAGTGGAGTAACTACTATGTTGTTGATCCATCCTCAGCCATTAAAGTCTGTAACTGTTTTAAAGTCACGATTGGCCTGATCTGTTTTCTCCCTCTCTGGCAAATGTATCTTTGTACTGACTAGGTGTGTTGATACGCCATCCACAGTGTAATTAATAACTTCATCATACTCGAAGCCAAATTTGAAATCTGTTTTTTAAAATGTTTTACCCATCTCCCAATTGGTGCCCTTCTTTGCGATGTATTGTAAAATCTCCCTGATCTCTTTGGTTGAATCTGTGTTTATTCAGTTCTCGACTGAGGGGCCTTATAGATAATTGTATCTGTGGGGTACAGAGATGAGGTAGTCATTAGAAAATCATGTTAAACACTATTATTGCACACAGAGTGAGTCCGTGCAACTTATTATGTGACTTGTTAAGCACATTTTTGCTGCTTAACTTATTTAAGCTTGCCATAACAAAGGGGTTGAATACCTACTGACTCAAGACATTTCATCTTTTCATTTTTAATCAATTTGTATCAACATGATTCCACTATGACATTATGGGGTATTTAATCCATTTTAAATACAGGCTGTAACACAGCAAAATGTGGATAAAGACAAGGGGTGTGAATACTTTCCTAAGGCTCTGTAGATATGGAGCCACCCCTGATGTGGCCCAGGTGTGGGCCTCCCACTCCTATTTATTTTCTGGTTAGGGCCAGTTTGCACTGTTCTGTGAAGGGAGTAGTACACAGCGTTGTACGAGATCTTCAGTTTCTTGGCAATTTCTCACATGGAATAGCCTTCATTTCTTAGAACAAGAAATAGACTTACGAGTTTCAGAAGAAAGTTATTTGCTTCTGGCCATTTTTAGCCTGTAATCGAACACACAAATGCTGATGCTCCAGATACTCAACTAGTATATAGAAGGCCAGTTTTATTGCTTCTTTAATCAGAACAACCAAAAGGGTTTTCTAATGATCAATTAGCCCTTTAATATGATAAACTTGGATTAGCTAACAATGTGCCACTGGAACACAGGAGTGATGGTTGCTGATAATGGGCCTCTGTACGCCTATGTTTCCAGGTAGTCATTTACAGCATTAACACTGTATTTCTGATCAATTTGATGTTATTTTAATGGACAAAAAAATAGTTTTTCTTTAAAAAGCAAGGTCATTTCTAAATGACCCCTATCTTTTGAACGGTGGTGTATGTGACCGAATGCTTCAATTCTGTCTTATGTAGCAACATTTTTACATTGGATAAAGTAGAGACTCAGAGCTAAAAAAAATAGTATATCATACACTGCAGTTGAGGTGATACACTTTTGAGAAAATTGACTTTGAATGTTTTTTTTACACCTACAGGAGAACTCTTCTTTGTCTACACCCATTCAGCATCGTTCACACCCTCTTAAGAACATTTTTAAGCCTTAGCACCACCCATCTCTTTAAGGGTGGACATGTGAGGTTATGTGGCAAACACGTGCTAAAATCTAAGTTTGTCACATGCACAGGATACAGAAGGCGAAAACGGTACTGTGAAGTTGTTATTTGCATAGTAGCAATATCAAAATATTTTATAAAATATTTTATCATTATTCAATGACTCTTACCCGACACACTTGTATAAATTGATGGGTCATGTAAAGGAAATTCTATAACGACCCCCCAGCCACATCTACTAAGTGGATGGGTCACTATTGTCTAGACATGTACACTTTGTCATGCAGGTGAAAGAGGACCCAAAAGCGACTTAACAGAAACAGAGTTTATTTAAGTCCAAACAGGGAATAACAGAAATCCTCTAGTCTGTAGAGGGGAATAACTGGAGAAGCGGCCACAGACTGCAGGTCGCTTCGGGTAGGCGCAGGCCGTAGTAGACAGAGACACCTGCTCACACGCAGCATCTGATGAAGGCAAAAAACACGACAGGACAGGGCGATACACAATCACAGCAAAAACACGACAGGACAGGGCGAAACGCAATCACAGCATGGTGAATACTAAACAAGGAACCGACGGGACAGGAACGGAACACAAAGGAATAAATAGGGACTCTAATCAGGGGAAAGGATCGGGAACAGGTGTGGGAAGACTAAATGATGATTAGGGGAATAGGAACAGCTGGGAGCAGGAACGGAACGATAGAGAGAAGAGAGAGCGAGAGAGTGAGAGGGGGAGGGGAGAGAGAGGGATAGAAAGAGGGAAAGAACCCAATAAGACCAGCAGAGGGAAACGAACAGAATGGGGAGCACAGGGACAAGACATGATAATAAATGACAAACATGACAGTACCCCCCACTCACCGAGCGCCTCCTGGCGCACTCGAGGAGGAATCCTGGCGGCAACGGAGGAAATCATCGATGAGTGAACGGTCCAGCACGTCCCGAGACGGAACCCAACTCCTCTCCTCAGGACCGTAACCCTCCCAATCCACTAAGTATTGGTGACCCCGTCCCCGAGAACGCATGTCCATGATCTTATGTACCTTGTAAATAGGTGCGCTCTCGACAAGGACGGGAGGGGGGAGGGAAGACGAACGGGGTGCGAAGAAAGGGCTTAACACAGGAGACATGGAAGACAGGATGGACGCGACGAAGATGTCGCGGAAGAAGCAGTCGCACAGCGACAGGATTGACGACCTGGGAGACACGGAATGGACCAATGAACCGCGGAGTCAACTTACGAGAAGCTGTCGTAAGAGGAAGGTTGCGAGTGGAAAGCCACACTCTCTGGCCGCAACAATACCTTGGACTCTTAATCCTGCGTTTATTGGCGGCTCTCACCGTCTGTGCCCTGTAACGGCAAAGTGCAGACCTCACCCTCCTCCAGGTGCGCTCACAACGTTGGACAAACGCTTGAGCGGAGGGAACGCTGGACTCGGCAAGCTGGGATGAGAACAGAGGAGGCTGGTAACCCAGACTACTCTGAAACGGAGATAACCCGGTAGCAGACGAAGGAAGCGAATTGTGAGCGTATTCTGCCCAGGGAGCTGTTCTGCCCAAGACGCAGGGTTTCTGAAAGAAAGGCTGCGTAGTATGCGACCAATCGTCTGATTGGCCCTCTCTGCTTGACCGTTAGACTGGGGATGAAACCCGGAAGAGAGACTGACGGACGCACCAATCAAACGACAGAACTCCCTCCAAAACTGTGACGTGAATTGCGGGCCTCTGTCTGAAACGGCGTCTAACGGGAGGCCATGAATTCTGAATACATTCTCAATAATGATTTGTGCCGTCTCCTTAGCGGAAGGAAGTTTAGCGAGGGGAATGAAATGTGCCGCCTTAGAGAACCTATCGACAACCGTCAGAATCACAGTCTTCCCCGCAGACAAAGGCAGACCGGTAATGAAGTCTAAGGCAATGTGAGACCATGGTCGAGAAGGAATGGGGAGCGGTCTGAGACGACCGGCAGGAGGAGAGTTACCCGACTTAGTCTGCGCGCAGTCCGAACAAGCAGCCACGAAACGGCGCGTGTTACGCTCCTGAGTCGGCCACCAAAAGCGCTGGCGAATAGACGCAAGAGTGCCTCGAACACCGGGATGACCAGCTAACTTGGCAGAGTGAGCCCACTGAAGAACAGCCAGACGAGTGGAAACAGGAACGAAAAGGAGGTTACTAGGACAAGCGCGCGGCGACGCAGTGTGCGTGAGTGCTTGCTTAACCTGTCTTTCAATTCCCCAGACTGTTAACCCGACAACACGCCCATAAGGAAGAATCCCCTCGGGATCAGTAGAAGCCACAGAAGAACTAAACAGACGGGATAAGGCATCAGGCTTGGTGTTCTTGCTACCCGGACGGTAAGAAATCACAAACTCGAAACGAGCGAAAAACAACGCCCAACGAGCTTGACGGGCACCAAGTCGTTTGGCAGAACGGATGTACTCAAGGTTCTTATGGTCTGTCCAAACGACAAAAGGAACGGTCGCCCCCTCCAACCACTGTCGCCATTCGCCTAGGGCTAAGCGGATGGCGAGCAGTTCACGGTTACCCACATCATAGTTGCGCTCAGATGGCGACAGGCGATGAGAAAAATAAGCGCAAGGATGAACCTTATCGTCAGACTGGAAGCGCTGGGATAGAATGGCTCCCACGCCTACCTCTGAAGCGTCAACCTCGACAATGAATTGTCTAGTGACGTCAGGAGTAACGAGGATAGGAGCGGACGTAAAACGTTCTTTTAGAAGATCAAAAGCTCCCTGGGCGGAACCGGACCACTTAAAACACGTCTTGACAGAAGTAAGAGCTGTGAGAGGGGCAGCAACTTGACCGAAATTACGAATGAAACGCCGATAGAAATTAGCGAAACCTAAAAAGCGCTGCAACTCGACACGTGACCTTGGAACGGGCCAATCACTGACAGCTTGGACCTTAGCGGAATCCATCTGAATGCCTTCAGCGGAAATAACGGAACCGAGAAAAGTAACGGAGGAGACATGAAAAGAGCACTTCTCAGCCTTTACGTAGAGACAATTCTCTAAAAGGCGCTGTAGAACACGTCGAACGTGCTGAACATGAATCTCGAGTGACGGAGAAAAAATCAGGATATCGTCAAGATAGACAAAAACAAAAATGTTCAGCATGTCTCTCAGAACATCATTAACTAATGCCTGAAAAACAGCTGGCGCATTGGCGAGACCGAACGGCAGAACCCGGTACTCAAAATGCCCTAACGGAGTGTTAAACGCCGTTTTCCACTCGTCCCCCTCTCTGATGCGCACGAGATGGTAAGCGTTACGAAGGTCCAACTTAGTAAAGCACCTGGCTCCCTGCAGAATCTCGAAGGCTGATGACATAAGGGGAAGCGGATAACGATTCTTAACCGTTATGTCATTCAGCCCTCGATAATCCACGCAGGGGCGCAGAGTACCGTCCTTCTTCTTAACAAAAAAGAACCCCGCCCCGGCCGGAGAAGAAGAAGGCACTATGGTACCGGCGTCAAGAGACACAGACAAATAATCCTCGAGAGCCTTACGTTCGGGAGCCGACAGAGAGTATAGTCTACCTCGAGGAGGAGTGGTCCCCGGAAGGAGATCAATACTACAATCATACGACCGGTGAGGAGGAAGGGAGTTGGCTCGGGACCGACTGAAGACCGTGCGCAGATCATGATATTCCTCCGGCACTCCTGTCAAATCGCCAGGTTCCTCCTGAGAAGTAGGGACAGAAGAAACGGGAGGGATGGCAGACATTAAACACTTCACATGACAAGAAACGTTCCAGGATAGGATAGAATTACTAGACCAATTAATAGAAGGATTATGACATACTAGCCAGGGATGACCCAAAACAACAGGTGTAAACGGTGAACGGAAAATCAAAAAAGAAATAGTCTCACTGTGGTTACCAGATACTGTGAGGGTTAAAGGTAGTGTCTCAAATCTGATACTGGGAAGATGACTACCATCTAAGGCGAACATGGGCGTAGGCTTCTCTAACTCTCTGAAAGGAATGTCATGTTTCCGAACCCATGCTTCGTCCATGAAACAACCCTCAGCCCCAGAGTCTATCAAGGCACTACATGTAGCACCCGAACCGGTCCAGCGTAGGTGGACCGACAAAGTAGTACAGGACTTTGATGGAGAGACTTGAGTAGTTGCGCTCACCTGTAGCCCTCCGCTTACAGATGAGCTCTGGCTTTTACTGGACATGAATTAACAAAATGTCCAGCAACTCCGCAATAGAGGCACAGGCGGTTGGTGATCCTCCGTTCCCTCTCCTTATTCGAGATGCGAATCCCTCCCAGCTGCATGGGCTCAGTCTCAAAGCCAGAGGAGGGAGATGGTTGCGATGCGGAGCAGGGAAACACCGTTGATGCGAGCTCTCTTCCACGAGCCCGGTGACGAAGATCTACCCGTCGTTCTATGCGGATGGCGAGAGCAATCAAAGAGTCCACATCTGAAGGAACCTCCCGGGAGAGAATCTCATCCTTAACCACTGCGTGGAGTCCCTCCAGAAAACGAGCGAGCAGCGCCGGCTCGTTCCACTCACTAGAGGCAGCAAGAGTGCGAAACTCAATAGAATAATCCGTTATGGACCGTTCACCTTGGCATAAGGAAGCCAGGGCCCTAGAAGCCTCCCCACCAAAAACTGAACGGTCAAAAACCCGAATCATCTCCTCTTTAAAGTTCTGGAATTTGTTAGAGCAATCAGCCCTTGCCTCCCAGATAGCTGTGCCCCATTCTCGAGCCCGGCCAGTAAGGAGTGAAATGACGTAAGCAACCCGAGCTCTCTCTCTAGAGTATGTGTTGGGTTGGAGAGAGAACACAATCTCACACTGCGTGAGAAAGGAGCGGCACTCAGTGGGCTGCCCGGAGTAGCAAGGTGGGTTATTAACCCTAGGTTCTGGAGGCTCGGCAGGCCAGGAAGTAACAGGTGGCACGAGACGTAGACTCTGGAACTGTCCAGAGAGGTCGGAAACCTGAGCGGCCAGGTTCTCCACGGCATGGCGAGCAGCAGACAATTCCTGCTCGTGTCTGCCGAGCATGGCTCCTTGGATCTCGACGGCAGTGTAACGAGCGTCTGAAGTCGCTGGGTCCATTCCTTGGTCGGTTCCTTCTGTCATGCAGGTGAAAGAGGACCCAAAAGCGACTTAACAGAAACAGAGTTTATTTAAGTCCAAACAGGGAATAACAGAAATCCTCTAGTCTGTAGAGGGGAATAACTGGAGAAGCGGCCACAGACTGCAGGTCGCCCGGGTAGGCGCAGGCCGTAGTAGACAGAGACACCTGCTCACACGCAGCATCTGATGAAGGCAAAAACACGACAGGACAGGGCGATACACAATCACAGCAAAAACACGACAGGACAGGGCGAAACGCAATCACAGCATGGTGAATACTAAACAAGGAACCGACGGGACAGGAACGGAACACAAAGGAATAAATAGGGACTCTAATCAGGGGAAAGGATCGGGAACAGGTGTGGGAAGACTAAATGATGATTAGGGGAATAGGAACAGCTGGGAGCAGGAACGGAACGATAGAGAGAAGAGAGAGCGAGAGAGTGAGAGGGGGAGGGGGAGAGAGAGGGATAGAAAGAGGGAAAGAACCCAATAAGACCAGCAGAGGGAAACGAACAGAATGGGGAGCACAGGGACAAGACATGATAATAAATGACAAACATGACACACTTGTTCATGAAATACAACAGATGGCTGTAATCACCCGCAGACGCACCTGGCTAATTTGATGGGTCATGTAATAATCCGGCCGAAGTGGAGTCTTTTGCTTTGACATGTAGCTACTACTACCAATACAAACATTGTCATAGCTGTAGTATGAATCTGCAAGTAGTTAAAGCTAACAAATTAGGTTCAGTGTTAGCTAGCTAACATTAAGCTATAACTAGCAATGCAAATGGTTTCTGATTCAAATAATATTACTACACAGATCATACACATAACATTAGCTAGCGAGCCAGCAAGCTAACTAACATTACGCTTTGACTTGCAATAAAAATGACTTTCTGACAAAATTTGAAACATATCTGAAAATGTTGCTAGACATGGATTTACGCTTCATGGCAGTCTGCAACCATTTAATTCTGTTTTGTTTGTTTGGCCAGCGTTGTGTCAAGTCCCTCCGGTTCACACTGACCATGGCGTGTTCAGAAAGTAGTCCATCACTTTTTCCAACTGACCTGTCGATAGTACCTGCTAAATTCAGTGCATCAATGTTGTTGAGAAAAGTAGTACAACTTTTGTAGTTCTCGATGGCTAATGCTATATCTTTCAAAAACAGTGCAGTAGAAAGGACTGACAACACATACTGAGCAGTTCTCGTTATAAAGGAAGCATGCTATCTCCCGGCATGTCCTGTCCATCCATTATGTCAGCCAAGCATGGTTAGCGGGAACGTTCCTGTCTTTTCTGTGGCTAAACTAACTAGGCTCTTAATTAAAAATGTTATTCATATTTATGGATGTAGTACAAGTTTGTTATGAACCTTTCTGATTATAAACTTTTTCGGGCAAGACATAACTTCCATAGGTGGGGGAGTGGCAATCTTTAGCAAGGATCACCTTTACCAAGGATCACCAAACAATTTGATTAGCTGGTTTTAAGCATTAAACTTTCAAATAGCTCTTTGTTGACCATTGCTGGGTGCTTATCGTCCTCCATCAGGACCAGCCCGTACCCTACCTGCCCTAACGTCTCTCCTGGCCCCTTACACTGTCTGAATGTGTCCTGCTAGGTGACCTAAACTGGGACATGCTTAAACCACCTGACCAAGTCCTAAAGCAATGGGACTCCCAAAATCTTTCTCAGATTATTCACAATCCCACAAGGTATGACTCCAAACACCCAGAAAAGGCTACTCTCCTTGATGTTATCCTTTTATTTTTTTATTTCACCTTCATTTAACCAGGTAGGCTAGTCGAGAACAAGTTCTCATTTGCAACTCCAACCTGGCCAAGATAAAGCTAAGCAGTGTGACGCAGACAACAACACAGAGTTACACATAGAGTAAACAATAAACAAGCCAATAACACAATAAACAAGCCAATGACACAGTAGAAAAAAATTAAGTCTATATACAGTGTGTGCAAAAGGCATGAGGAGGTAGGCAATAAATAGGCCATAGGAGTGAATAATTACAATTTAGCAGATTAACACTGGAGTGATAAATGGGCAGATGATGATGTGCAAGTAGAAATACTGGTGGGCAAAAGAGCAGAAAAGTAAATAAGATAAAAACAGTATGGGGATGAGGTTGTCATGTTTTGTCATAGATTGTCATGTCTTGTCCCTGTGCTTTCTCTCTATTCGTTTCCCCCTGCTGGTCTTATTAGGTTCTTTCCCTCTCTCTATCTCTCTCCCTCTCTCTCTCTCTCTCTATCGTTCCGTTCCTGCTCCCAGCTGTTCCTCATTCTCCTAACTACCTCGTTTACTCTTTCACACCTGTCCCCTATTTTGCCCTCTGATTAGAGTCCCTATTTCTCCCTCTGTTTCCGCTTCTGTCCTTGTCGGATCCTTGTTTGCTGTACTGTGTCCTTGTTCCGTTCCGTCCTGTCGTGTTTTTGCCTTCTTCAGATGCTGCGTGTGAGCAGGTGTCTCTATCAGCTACGGCCTGCGCCAACCCGAAGCGACCTGCAGTTTGTGGCCGCTTCTCCTGTTGTTCCCCTCTACTGACTAGAGGATTTCAGTTATTCCTGTTTGGACATTACCTGTGAAAGTATTCAGGATTTATCGTTTTTTGTTAAGACTGGAATAAACTCTGTTTCTGTTAAGTCGCTTTTGGGTCCTCATTCACCTGCATAACAGAAGGATCCGACCAAGAATGGACCCAGCGACTACGGATCCTCGCAACTCAGCCGTCGAGATCCAGGGAGCGATGCTCGGCAGACACGAGCAGGAATTGTCTGCTGCTCGTCATGCCGTTGAGACCCTGGCCGCTCAGGTCTCCGACCTCTCAAGACAGTTTCAGAATCTCCGTCTCGAGCCACCAGCTACTTCCTGGTCTTCCGAGTCTCCGGAACCAAGAGTTAATAATCTACCGTGTTACTCTGGGCAGCCCACTGAGTGCCGCTCCTTTCTCACCCAGTGTGATATTGTGTTCTCTCTCCAGCCCAACACATACTCAAGAGAGAGAGCTCGGATCGCCTACGTCATTTCACTCCTTACTGGACGGGCTCGGGAGTGGGGCACAGCTATCTGGGAGGCAAGGGCTGAGTGTACTAACGAGTATCAGAACTTTAAAGAGGAGATGATACGGGTATTTGATCGTTCAGTTTTTGGGAAGGAGGCTTCCAGGGCCCTGGCTTCCCTATGTCAAGGTGATCGATCCATAACGGATTACTCTATAGAGTTTCGCACTCTTGCTGCCTCCAGTGACTGGAACGAGCCGGCGTTGCTCGCTCGTTTTCTGGAGGGACTCCACGCTGAGGTTAAGGATGAGATTCTCTCCCGGGAGGTTCCTTCCAGCGTGGATTCTTTGATTGCACTCGCCATCCGCATAGAACGACGGGTAGATCTTCGTCACCGAGCTCGTGGAAGAGAGCTCGCGTTAATGGTGTTCCCCCTCTCCGCATCTCAACCATCTCCTCCCACTGGCTCAGGTATTGAGCCCATGCAGCTGGGAGGTATTCGCATCTCGACTAAGGAGAGGGAACGGAGAATCACCAACCACCTCTGCTTCTATTGCGGTTCTGCTGGACATTTTGTCATTTCATGTCCAGTAAAAGCCAGAGCTCATCAGTAAGCGGAGGGCTACTGGTGAGCGCTACTACTCAGGTCTCTCCATCAAGATCCTGTACTACCTTGTCGGTCCATCTACGCTGGACCGGTTCGGCAGCTTCCTGCAGTGCTGAGGGTTGTTTTATGGACGAAGCCTGGGCTCGGAAACATGACATTCCTCTCAGACAGTTAGGGGAGCCCACGCCCATGTTCGCCTTGGATGGTAGTCTCCTCCCCAGTATCATATGTGAGACACTACCGTTAACCCTCACAGTATCTGGTAACCATAGTGAGACCATTTCCTTTTTGATTTTTCGTTCACCTTTTACACCTGTTGTTTTGGGTCATCCCTGGCTAGTATGTCATAATCCTTCTATTAATTGGTCTAGTAATTCTATCCTATCCTGGAACGTTTCTTGTCATGTGAAGTGTTTAATGTCTGCTATCCCTCCTGTTTCTTTTGACAGGAGTGCCGGAGGAATATCATGATCTGCGCACGGTCTTCAGTCGGTCCAGAGCCACCTCCCTTCCTCCTCACCGGTCGTATGATTGTTGTATTGATCTCCTTCCGGGGACCACTCCCCCCCGGGGTAGACTATACTCTCTGTCGGCTCCCGAACGTAAGGCTCTCGAAGATTATCTGTCTGTTTCTCTCGACGCCGGTACCGTTGTCCCTTCTTCCTCTCCCGCCGGAGCGGGGTTTTTTTTTGTTAAGAAGAAGGACGGTACCCTGCGCACCTGCGTGGATTATCGAGGGCTTAATGACATAACGGTTAAGAATCGTTATCCGCTTCCCCTTATGTCGTCAGCCTTCGAGATTCTGCAGGGAGCCAGGTTCTTTACTAAGTTGGACCTTCGTAACGCTTACCATCTCGTGCGCATCAGGGAGGGGGATGAATGGAAAACGGCATTTAACACTCCGTTAGGGCATTTTGAATACCGGGTTCTGCCGTTCGGTCTCGCTAATGCTCCAGCTGTCTTTCAGGCATTAGTGAATGATGTACTGAGAGACATGCTGAACATCTTTGTTTTCGTTTACCTTGACGATATCCTGATTTTTTCACCGTCACTCGAGATTCATGTTCAGCACGTTCGACGTGTACTCCAGCGCCTTTTAGAGAATTGTCTCTATGTGAAGGCTGAGAAGTGCGCCTTTCATGTCTCCTCCGTCACATTTCTCGGTTCTGTTATTTCCGCTGAAGGCATTCAGATGGATCCCGCTAAGGTCCATGCTGTCAGCGATTGGCCCGTCCCTAAGTCACGTGTCGAGTTGCAGCGCTTTCTCGGTTTCGCGAATTTCTATCGGCGTTTCATTCGTAATTTCGGTCAAGTGGCAGCCCCTCTCACAGCCCTTACTTCTGTCAAGACGTGCTTTAAGTGGTCCGGTTCCGCCCAGGGAGCTTTTGATCTCCTCAAGAAGCGTTTTACATCCGCTCCTATCCTTGTTACTCCTGACGTCACTAAACAATTCATTGTCGAGGTTGACGCTTCAGAGGTGGGCGTGGGAGCCATTCTGTCCCAGCGCTCCCATTCTGACGATAAGGTCCATCCTTGCGCGTATTTTTCTCATCGCCTGTCGCCGTCGGAACGCAACTATGATGTGGGTAACCGCGAACTGCTCGCCATCCGCTTAGCCCTAGGCGAATGGCGACAGTGGTTGGAGGGGGCGACCGTTCCTTTTGTCGTTTGGACTGACCATAAGAACCTTGAGTACATCCGTTCTGCCAAACGACTCAATGCGCGTCAAGCTCGTTGGGCGTTGTTTTTAGCTCGTTTCGAGTTCGTGATTTCTTATCGCCCGGGTACTAAGAACACCAAGCGTGATGCTTTATCCCGTCTCTTCAGTTCTTCTGTAGCTTCTACCGACCCCGAGGGGATTCTCCCTGAAGGGCGTGTTGTCGGGTTGACTGTCTGGGGAATTGAGAGACAGGTAAAGCAAGCACTCACTCACACTCCGTCGCCGCGCGCTTGTCCTAGTAACCTTCTTTTCGTTCCTGTCTCTACTCGTCTGGCTGTTCTTCAGTGGGCTCACTCTGCCAAGTTAGCTGGCCACCCCGGCGTTCGGGGTACGCTTGCTTCTATTCGCCAGCGGTTTTGGTGGCCTACTCAGGAGCGTGACACACGCCGTTTCGTGGCTGCTTGTTCGGACTGCGCGCAGACTAAGTCAGGTAACTCTCCTCCTGCCGGTCGTCTCAGACCGCTTCCCATTCCTTCTCGACCATGGTCTCACATCGCCTTAGACTTTATTACCGGTCTGCCTTCGTCAGCGGGGAAGACTGTGATTCTAACGGTTGTCGATAGGTTCTCTAAGGCGGCTCATTTTATTCCCCTCGCTAAGCTTCCTTCCGCTAAGGAGACGGCACAAATCATCATTGAGAATGTGTTCAGAATTCATGGCCTTCCGTTAGACGCCGTTTCGGACAGAGGTCCGCAATTCACGTCTCAGTTTTGGAGGGAGTTCTGTCGTTTGATTGGTGCTTCCGTCAGTCTCTCTTCCGGTTTTCATCCCCAGTCTAACGGTCAAGCAGAACGGGCCAATCAGACGATTGGTCGCATATTACGCAGTCTTTCTTTTCGAAACCCTGCGTCTTGGGCAGAACAGCTCCCCTGGGCAGAATACGCTCACAACTCGCTTCCTTCGTCTGCTTCCGGGCTATCTCCTTTTCAGAGTAGTCTTGGGTACCAGCCTCCTCTGCTCTCGTCCCAGCTCGCCGAGTCCAGCGTTCCCTCCGCTCAGGCTTTTGTCCAACGTTGTGAGCGCACCTGGAGGAGGGTCAGGTCTGCACTTTGCCGTTATAGGGCGCAGACTGTGAAAGCCGCCAATAAACGTAGGATTAAGAGTCCTAGGTATTGTCGCGGTCAGAGAGTGTGGCTTTCCACTCGTAACCTTCCCCTTACGACAGCTTCTCGCAAGTTGACTCCGCGGTTCATTGGTCCGTTCCGTATTTCTCAGGTCGTTAATCCTGTCGCAGTGCGACTTCTTCTTCCGCGACATCTTCGTCGCGTCCACCCAGTCTTTCATGTCTCCTGTGTCAAGCCTTTTCTTCGCGCCCCCGTTCGTCTCCCCCCCCCCGTCCTTGTCGAGGGCGCACCTATTTACAGGGTACGGAAGATCATGGACATGCGTTCTCGGGGATGTGGTCACCAGTACTTAGTGGATTGGGAGGGGTACGGTCCTGAGGAGAGGAGTTGGGTTCCATCTCGGGACGTGCTGGACCGTTCGTTGATCGATGATTTCCTCCGTTGCCGCCAGGGTTCCTCCTCGAGTGCGCCAGGAGGCGCTCGGTGAGTGGGGAGGTATTGTCATGTTTTGTCATAGATTGTCATGTCTTGTCCCTGTGCTTTCTCTTCTATTCGTTTCCCCCTGCTGGTCTTATTAGGTTCTTTCCCTCTCTCTATCTCTCTCCCTCTCTCTCTCTCTCTATCGTTCCGTTCCTGCTCCCAGCTGTTCCTCATTCTCCTAACTACCTTGTTTACTCTTTCACACCTGTCCCCTATTTTGCCCTCTGATTAGAGTCCCTATTTCTCCCTCTGATTCCGCTTCTGTCCTTGTCGGATCCTTGTTTGCTGTACTGTGTCCTTGTTCCGTCCTGTCGTGTTCTTGCCTTCTTCAGATGCTGCGTGTGAACAGGTGTCTCTATCAGCTACGGCCTGCGCCAACCCGAAGCGACCTGCAGTTTGTGGCCGCTTCTCCTGTTGTTCCCCCTCTACTGACTAGAGGATTTCAGTTATTCCTGTTTGGACATTACCTGTGAAAGTATTCAGGATTTATCGTTTTTTGTTAAGACTGGAATAAACTCTGTTTCTGTTAAGTCGCTTTTGGGTCCTCATTCACCTGCATAACAGAGGTAGGTAGATTGGGTGGGCTATTTACAGATGGACTATGTACAGCTGCAGTGATCGGTTAGCTGCTCAGATAGTTGGTGTTTAAAGTTGGTGAGGGAAATAAAAGTCTCCAACTTCAGCGATTTTTTTTTTTTGCAATTCATTCCAGTCACTGGCAGCAGAGAACTGGAAGGAAAGACGGCCAAATTAGGTTTTGGCTTTGGGGATGATAAATGAGATATACCTGCTGGAACGTGTGCTATGGGTGGGTGTTGTTATCGTGACCAGTGAACTGAGATAAGGCGGAGCTTTACCTAGCATAGACTTATAGTTGACCTGGAGCCAGTGGGTCTGGCGACACATATGTAGCGAGGGCCAGCCGACTAGAGCATACAGGTCACAGTGGTGTGTGGTATAAAGTGATTTGGTAACAAAACGGATGGCACTGTGATAGACTGCATCCAGTTTTCTGAGTAGAGTGTTGGAAGCTATTTTGTAAATGACATCGACCTGAAGTCGAGAATCGGTAGGATAGTCAGTTTTACGAGGGTAAGGTTTGCGGCTTGAGTGAAGGAGGCTTTGTTGCAAAATAGAAAGCCGATTCTAGATTTGATTTTGGATTGGAGATGTTTAATGTGAGTCTGGAAGGAGAGTTTACAGTCTAGCCAGACACCTAGGTATTTATAGTTGTCCACATATTCTAGGTCGGAACCGTCCAGGGTGGTGATGCTAGTCGGGCGTGCGGGTGTGGGCAGCGAACGGTTGAATAGCATGCATTGGGTTTTACTAGTGTTTAAGAGCAGTTGGAGGCCACGGAAGGAGTGTTGTATGGCATTGAAGCTCGTTTGGAGGTTTGCTAACACAGTGTCCAATAGAATGACAAGATGTATACAGAATGATGTCGTCTGCGTAGAGGTGGATCAGGGAATCACCCGCAGCAAGAGCGACATCATTGATATATACAGAGAAAAGAGTCGGCCCGAGAATTGAACCTTGTGGTACCCCCATAGGGACTGCCAGAGGTCCAGACAACATGCCCTTCGATTTGACACACTGAACTCTGTCTGCAAAGCAGTTGGTGAACCAGACGAGGCAGTCATTAGAAAAACCAGGGCTTTTGAGTCTGCCGATAAGAATACGGTGTGAATTTGTGAATCCTCACAAATAATCCTGATAGGTATCAGTCTGATGTTTTCTGTTATGATCTTAGTGATCACTGTTTATAGCCTGTGTTCGTAATGGCTGCTCAGTGAAAAGACCTGTCCTGATTTGTCTTAGACGCTTGCTAAAAAACTTTAATGAGCATGCATTCCTTCATGAACTGGCCTCTGTAAAATGTTATGGAATCAGCTTGATCCCCTCTGTCGAAGACACTTGGGACCTTCTTTTTTAATATTTTCAGTGGTGTTGTTAACAAACACACCCGATATAGAGAATAAGAATTAAAAGCAGTTTCAGACCCTAGTTCGACTGTGATCTTGCAGAACTACTCCACCTCAAGAATTGCATTTGGCACAAGGCTCAGCACATGCATACTCAGGCTGACTGGCTCTCGTTCAGGCATATGAGAAATACTGTAAGTGCACTCAGGCTATCCAGATGGCCAGAGTTAGTGACTTTAAGGAGCAATTCTCTCTCTGTGGGACTAACCACAATAAGTTCTGTAAAACAGTTAAATACCTGAAGAATAAACCATCCTCCTCACAGCTGCTCATGTCCCTTAATGTTGATGATGTGGTGGTTACTGGCAAGAAGCATATGGCTGAGCTCTCTAATCACCACTTCATTAAGTCAGGATTCCTATTTGACTCAGCCATGCCTCCTTGCCGTCCAACATTTCCTCATCCACCACCCCTTCTAATGTGACTATCCCCGATTCTTCTCCCTCTCTTTCCCCTGCCCCACTACAATGTTTCTCCTTTCAGGCCGTCACTGAGTCCGAGGTGTTAAACGAGCTCCTGAAACTTAGACCCTTTCTTTTTTAAGGTTGCTGCCCCTATCATAGCCAAGCCTGTCTCTGACCTTTTGAACCTGTCTCTCCTTTCTGAGGAGTTTCCCATTGCTTGGAAGGCAGCCACGGTTCGTACTTTATTAAAAGGGGGAGGTCAAGCTGATCCTAAATGTTATAGGCCTATTTCTATTTTGCCCTGTTTATCAAAAGTGTTGTAAAAAATGGTCAATAATCAACTGACTGGCTTTCTTGATGTTTATAGTATTCTCTCTGGTATGCAGTCTATTTTCCATTTTCCGTTTTTCTGTTATGTGTCACTGCAACTTTAAAGGTCCTCAATGATGTCACCATTGCCCTTGACTAATCAATGTTATGCTGCTATTTTTATTGACTTGGCCAAAGCTTTTGATATGGTAGACCATTCCATTCTTGTGGGCCGGCCAAGAAGTATTGGTGATGATGTTCCAAGATGGCGTAGCAGTCGGACGTGTGTTTAGTCTTGTCCCGTCCTGTGTAGTGTAAATATAGTTTTATTCGTTTTTTTCTGTATATATTTCGTACATATTTTAATCTCACTTTCCAACTAGAGCTGAATATACTCTCCTGCAACCCGCATCACCCAATGTGGTACGGATCTGCTTTTTCTATACTTTACTTTAGAACCGGAACCCCCATCAGAAGCTAGCCAGCTAACTAGCTACTAGCTAGTACTCAGTTAGCCATTGCTCAGTTAGCCATTGTAGTACTCAGTTAGCCATTGCTCAGTTAGCCATTGCTAGCGGTCTTCAAAGCTAACTAGGACACCAGCGCGACATCAACCCAGAGCACATCAGACTGCTTTTTCTCCGGATTCCTACCGCAAGCTCTGAACCTTTACACCGGATCATCGCAACTAGCTAGCTGCAATCCGAGTGGCTACTCCTGGCTAACGTCTCTGTCCCAAAACAAGCACCAATTAGCCTTGAGCTAGCCTCGAGCTAAGCCCATCTCCCGACTAGCCGAAGAGGCCCAACAATACCTCTTTTGCCAATTGGCCTGGACCCTTTACTGCCGACACGGAGCCCCGCCGATCCATCACGACTGGTCCGCCGACATAATCGTCCGAGGTGGTTTCAACAGGCTTTTTCGTTGCGACATCGTCAAAGATCCATCTGCTGGCCAAGGCCCGCGAGCTTTCTGAAACGCTGTGTCTCCAGCTCACCTAGCGTACTAGAGCACCTGTAGCATACTCCTGGGCTACAATTACCCGGGCCCACAACCGGTCTGTCGATGTCACCGCATGAAGAGGAATAAACAGACTCACCCCATCGCGACGTCCCCCCAAAGGTTAACTCTCTAGCCCTCGCTATCTCCCTGCTTGCTAATTCGGCCTGCTAACGGCTAGCTTGTCTAGCCCGGGCCTACGAACTGTTAGCATGTTAGCACAGGCCTGCTAACCATCTGAATCACTGCATCCCAAACACTCTGAACCCATTTACTTTCTATCTCTTTTTGATTTTTATTTTGTTTATACCTTCCGGAAACTTGCCTCACCCACTGTGGTACGGAATCGCTGTTACTTTTAATTTTTATTTTATTTTTATGACACACTCAAGAACCTCCAGACGCTAACCAGCTAACTAGCTACAAGCTACTTAGTCATTGTTAGTAAAAAAATAAAATAAAAAAAACCTGGATAACACTCGCCAGCCCAGCCCCCCTGCCCCATCCACCGCTGCCCCCTGGACACTGATCTCTTGGCTACATAGCTGACGCACACTGGACTGCCCATTAATCACGGTACTCAACTCTGCTTGTTTGTTTTATCTGTCGGCCCAGTTGCCTAGTCAACGCCATTTTACCTGCTGTTTGTTGTGCTAGCTGATTAGCCTCGCCCACTGTTTTTAGCTAGCTTTCTCAATTCAACACCTGTGACTACTGTATGCCTCGCTGTATGTCTCTCTCAAATGTCAATATGCCTTGTATACTGTTGTTCAGGTTAGTTATCATTGTTTTAGTTCACAATGGAGCCCCTAGATCCACTCTGCATACCCCTGTTACCTCCCTTGTCCCACCCCCCACACATGCGGTGACATCACCCATTACAACCAGCATGTCCAGAGATACAACCTCTCTCATCATCACCCAGTGCCTGGGCTTACCTCCGCTGTACCCGCACCCCACCATACCCCTGTCTGCGCATTATGCCCTGAATATATTCTACCATGCCCAGAAACCTGCTCCTCTTATCCTCTGCCCCCAACGCTCTAGGCGACCAGTTTTGATAGCCTTTAGCCGTACCCTCATACTACTCCTTCTCTGTTCCGCGGGTGATGTGGAGGTAAACCCAGGCCCCGCATGCCCCGAGGTACCCTCATTTGTTGACTTCTGTGATCGAAAAAGTCTTGGTTTTATGCATGTCAACATCAGAAGCCTCCTCCCTAAGTTTGTTTTACGCACTGCTTTAGCACACTCTGCTAACCCTGATGTCCTTGCCGTGTCTGAATCTGGCTCAGGAAGGCCACCAAAAATTCAGAGATTTCCATACCCAACTATAACATCTTCCGTCAAGATAGAACTGCCAAAGGGGGCGGAGTCGCAGTCTACTGCAGAGATAGCCTGCAAAGTAATGTCATACTTTCCAGGTCCATACCCAAACAGTTTGAACTACTAATTTTGAAAATTAATCTCTCCAGAAACAAGTCTCTCACTGTTGCCGCCTGCTGATCGCCCCCCATCTAGCTTCAGAGTTCATTCTGTTAGGTGACCTAAACTGGGATATGCTTAACACCCCGGCAGTCCTACAATCTAAGCTAGATGCCCTCAATCTCACTCAAATCATCAAGGAACCCACCAGGTACAACCCTAACTCTGTAAACAAGGGCACCCTCATAGACGTCATCCTGACCAACTGGCGCTCCAAATATACCTCTGCTGTCTTCAACCAGGATCTCAGCGATCACTGCCTCATCGCCTGTATCCGCCACGGAGCCGCAGTCAAACGACCACCCCTCATCACTGTCAAACGCCCCCTAAAACACTTCTGTGAACAGGCCTTTCTAATCGACCTGGCCCGGGTATCCTGGAAGGACATTGACCTCATCCCGTCAGTTGAGGATGCATGGTCATTCTTTAAAAGTAACTTCCTCACCATTCTAGATAAGCATGCTCCGTTCAAAAAATGCAGAACCAAGAACAGATACAGCCCTTGGTTCACTCCAGACCTGACTGCCCTCGACCAGCACAAAAACATCCTGTGGCGGACTGCAATAGCATCGAATAGCCCCCGTGATATGCAACTGTTCAGGGAAGTCAGGAACCAATACACGCAGTCAGTCAGGAAAGCTAAGGCCAGCTTCTTCAGGCAGAAGTTTGCATCCTGTAGCTCCAACTCCAAAAAGTTCTGGGACGCTGTGAAGTCCATGGAGAACAAGAGCACCTCCTCCCAGCTGCCCACTGCACTGAGGCTTGGAAACACGGTCTCCACCGATAAATCCATGATTATCGAAAACTTCAATAAGCACTTCTCAACGGCTGGCCATGCCTTCCGCCTGGCTACTCCAACCTCGACCAACAGCTCCGCCCCCCCGTAGCTCCTCACCCAAGCCTCTCCAGGTTCTCCTTTACCAAAATCCAGATAGCAGATGTTCTGAAAGAGCTGCAAAACCTGGACCCGTACAAATCAGCTGGGCTTGACAATCTGGACCCGCTATTTCTGAAACTATCTGCCGCCATTGTCGCAACCCCTATTACCAGCCTGTTCAACCTCTCTTTCATATCGTCTGAGATCCCCAAGGATTGAAAGCTGCCGCAGTCATCCCCTCTTCAAAGGGGGAGACACCCTGGACCCAAACTGTTACAGACCTATATTCATCCTGCCCTGCCTATCTAAGGTCTTCGAAAGCCAAGTCAACAAACAGGTCACTGACCATCTCGAATCCCACCGTACCTTCTCCGCTGTGCAATCTGGTTTCCGAGCCGGTCACGGGTGCACCTCAGCCACACTCAAGGTACTAAACGATATCATAACCGCCATCGATAAAAGACAGTACTGTGCAGCCGTCTTCATCGACCTCGCCAAGGCTTTCGACTCTGTCAATCACCATATTCTTATCGGCAGACTCAACAGCCTCGGTTTTTCGGATGACTGCCTTGCCTGGTTCACCAATTACTTTGCAGACAGAGTTCAGTGTGTCAAATCGGAGGGCATGCTGTCCGGTCCTCTGGCAGTCTCTATGGGGGTGCCACAGGGTTCAATTCTCGGGCCGACTCTTTTCTCTGTGTATATCAATGATGTTGCTCTTGCTGCGGGCGATTCCCTGATCCACCTCTACGCAGACGACACCATTCTATATACTTTCGGCCCGTCATTGAACACTGTGCTATCTAACCTCCAAACGAGCTTCAATGCCATACAGCACTCCTTCCGTGGCCTCCAACTGCTCTTAAACGCGAGTAAAACCAAATGCATGCTTTTCAACCGATCGCTGCCTGCACCCGCATGCCCGACTAGCATCACCACCCTGGATGGTTCCGACCTTGAATATGTGGACATCTATAAGTACCTAGGTGTCTGGCTAGACTGCAAACTCTCCTTCCAGACCCACATCAAACATCTCCAATCGAAAATCAAATCAAGAGTCGGCTTTCTATTCCGCAACAAAGCCTCCTTCACTCACGCTGCCAAGCTTACCCTAGTAAAACTGACTATCCTACCGATCCTCGACTTCGGCGATGTCATCTACAAAATTGCTTCCAACACTCTACTCAGCAAACTGGATGCAGTCTATCACAGTGCCATCCGTTTTGTCACTAAAGCACCTTATACCACCCACCACTGCGATTTGTATGCTCTAGTCGGCTGGCCCTCACTACATATTCGTCGCCAGACCCACTGGCTCCAGGTCATCTACAAGTCCATGCTAGGTAAAGCTCCGCCTTATCTCAGTTCACTGGTCACGATGGCAACACCCATCCGTAGCACGCGCTCCAGCAGGTGTATCTCACTGATCATCCCTAAAGCCAACACATCATTTGGCCGCCTTTCGTTCCAGTACTCTGCTGCCTGTGACTGGAACGAATTGCAAAAATCGCTGAAGTTGGAGACTTTTATCTCCCTCACCAACTTCAAACATCAGCTATCCGAGCAGCTAACCGATCGCTGCAGCTGTACATAGTCTATAGGAAAATAGCCCACCCATTTTCACCTACCTCATTCCCATACTGTTTTTTATACTGTTTTTTTTCTTTTTTTTTTTTCTGCTCTTTTGCACACCAATATCTCTACCTGTACATGACCATCTGATCATTTATCACTCCAGTGTTAATCTGCAAAACTGTATTATTCGCCTACCTCCTCATGCCTTTTGCACACATTGTATATAGACTGCCCATTTTTTTCTACTGTGTTATTGACTTGTTAATTGTTTATTCCATGTGTAACTCTGTGTTGTCTGTTCACACTGCTATGCTTTATCTTGGCCAGGTCGCAGTTGCAAATGAGAACTTGTTCTCAACTAGCCTACCTGGTTAAATAAAGGTGAAATAAAAATAAAATAAATAAATAAATGGTTGCCTCTGAGGGGTTTATGGCCTGGTTTGCTAACTACTTCTCTCAAAGAGTGCAGTGTATAAAGTCAGAAAATCTGCTGTCTCAGCCACTGCCTGTCACCAAGGGAGTGCCCCAAGGCTCAATCCTAGACCCCAAGCTCTTCTCAATTTACATCAACAACATAGCTCAGGCAGTAGGAAGTGCTCTCATTCGTTTATATGCAGATGATACAGTCTTATACTCATCTGGCCCCTCCCCGGATTTTGTGTTAAATGCTCTACAACAAAGATTTCTTAGTGTACAACAAGCTTTCTCTTCCCTTAACCTTGTTCTAAACACCACCAAAACAAAGGTAATGTGGTAAGAAGAATGCCCCTCTCCCCACAGGTGTGATTACTACCTCTGAGAGTTTAGAGCTTGATGTAGTCACCTCATACAAGTACTTGGAAGTATGGCTAGAAGGTACACTGTCCTTCTCTCAACACATATCAAAGCTGCAGGCTAAAGTTAAATCTAGACTTGGTTTCATCTATCGTAGTTGCTCCTCTTTCACCCCTGCTAAACTAACCCTGATTCAGATGACCATCCTACCCATGCTAGATTATGCAGATGTAATTTATAGATCAACAAGTAAGGGTGCTCTCGAGCAGCTAGATGTTCTTTACCATTCGGCCATCAGATTTGCCACCAATGCTCCTTTTAGGACACATTACTGCACTCTATACTCCTCTGTAAACTGGTCATCTCTGTATACCCATCACAAGACCCATTGGTTGATGCTTGTTTATAAAATCCTCTTAGGCCTCACCTACCCCTATCTGAGATATCTACTGCAGCTCTCATCCTCCACATACAACACCTGTTCTGCCAGTCACATTCTGTTAAAGGTCCCCAAAGCACACACATCCCTGGGTCGCTCCTCTTTTCAGTTCGCTGCAGCTAGCAACTGGAACGAGCTGCAACACACACTCAAACTGAACAGTTTTATCTCAATCTCGTCATTCAATGACTCAATCATGGACACTCTTACTAACAGTTGTAGCTGCTTTGCATGATGTATTGTTGTCTCTACCTTCTTGCCATTTGTGCTGTTGAACTGTACCCAACAATGTTTGTACCATGTTTTGTGCTGCTACGATGTTGTGTTGCCACCATGTTGTTGTCATGTTGTGTTGTCATGTGTTGCTGCCTTGCTATGTTGTTGTCTTAGGTCTCTCTTTATGTAGTGTTGTCTCTCTTGTCGTGATATGTGTTTTGCCCTATATTTATGTTTTATTTATTTATTTTTATTCCCAGCCCCCATCCCCGCCTTTTGGTAGTAACTGACTTGTAACTGGAATCCAGTTACTTGCCTAGTTAAATAAGCTTAAGTATATATTTTTTAATTAAAAACGCAGGAGTGGCTTGTGGACAAGTCTATGAAAGTCCTTGAGTGTCCCAGTCAGATCCCTGACTTGAAGCCGATCGAAAAACATTGGAGAGACCTGAAAATAGCTGTGCAGCGATGCTCCCCATCCATCCCAACAGAGTTTGAGAGGATCTGCAGAGAAAAATGGGACAAACTCCCCAAATACAGGTGTGCCAAGCTTGTAGTGTCATACCAAAAGAAGACTCAAGGCTTTAATCACTGCCAAAGGTGCTTCAACAAAGTGCTGAGTAAAGGGTCTGAATACCTTTGTAAAAAAAACATACTTCACAGAGGTTTAGATGGTACTATGATTCTCTACACTATACTTGCCTGTTTTGTCTCAAAACAAAAATTAGGTGAACTTTTGAAATTTTGGCAACCAGAACATGCCAGAACGATTTCTGCGTTGTGCACCTTTAAAAATGAAATAGAGTCACTGTTTTTATTGATGTAATTCCAAAGGTTAGGTTTAACAGAGCAAATGAAATGTGACCATACTTTATCATTCGGAAAGTATTCAGACCCCTTGAATTTTCCCACATTTTGTTACGTTACAGCTTTATTCTAAAAATGGATTCAATATTTTTTTCTTCTCATCAATCTACACAAAATACCCCATAATGACAAAGCAAAAACATGTTTTAATGTTTTGGGGCAGATTTATATATATATTTTAAAAAGTGGAAATATCACGTAAAAAACAATGTACAATAAGTATTGCAGCTGTAAGTGGATATTTCTCAACAATCATTCTCACGGCAGCACATTAGTAATGGTCAGTGACAAATAACTAAGCAGGGCTTAGTTAAAACCCCGGAAGAGAGACCAAAGGGTAGCTGTAAATAGATCACATCTCCAGTAGGAGGTACTACCCTGCCTATTGTTCTTTTTCTGATAGTGGATATAACGTTGAAGACTTTGATGATCCGATTATATCATCATGGTAACCATATTTTAGCATAGACAAACCTTGTATAAAATATGTTGAATTTGTACTTTTAAAGAACAAATTCAACATATGATATACAAGGTTTGTCTTTGCTAAAATATGGTTACCATGATGATATAATCCTGTGGTAGAAATTTCACCCTCATAACAACAGTTAATGACGTTTTTCAAACCCAATGTATTTTGTATGTAGATTCCACATTACAATACGTTGACAAATTACGTTGGAACAACGTTGATTCAACCAGTTTTTGCCGAGTAGGAAATTACGTCCAAGCATCCTTTTCTCATTTATCTGTTTAATAACTTTCTTTCCCCACATGTAGGGGAAGAAATGCCACTCTAATCCCTAACACAATATCCTAGACATAGTGGACTTTTCAGAATCCAGATATAATAGAAGGAGGGAATGATATTAAAGAGATCTCTTATCGTGTAATTGTTGGTGGCAGGGGACTGTTTAGCACGAGGACTCGATTGGAGGTTATTGATGTCACATCTATGGACATTATATTGACAACACACAGCCACAACAATAGCTATTTTCAGACTGAAGGCCCAAGAAAAGACATGGCTAAAGAGCTTGATGATATTTGTTCCCATTTTTGGTAATTCTAATATCAGATCTATTTATTGGCTGTATTTCATCTCGTATTAACTCTATTATTTATATATATAACTCTAGTATTTCCCCCTTCTGATGACCAGGTGGCGAATCGCATCTCTGCATGTCTGGCAGACATATCAGTGTGGATGACGGATCACCACCTCAAGCTGAACTTCGGCAAGACGGAGCTGCTCTTCCTCCCGGGGAAGGACTGCCCGTTCCATGATCTCGCCATCATGGTTGACAACTCCATTGTGTCCTCCTCCCAGAGCGCTAAGAACCTTGGCGTGATCCTGGACAACAAACTGTCGTTCTCAACTAACATCAAGGCGGTGGCCCGTTCCTGTAGGTTCATGCTCTACAACATCCGCAGAGTACGACCCTGCCTCACACAGGAAGCGGCGCAGGTCCTAATCCAGGCACTTGTCATCTCCCGTCTGGATTACTGCAACTCGCTGTTGGCTGGGCTCCCTGCCTGTGCCATTAAACCCCTACAACTCATCCAGAACGCCGCAGCCCGTCTAGTGTTCAACCTTCCCAAGTTCTCTCACGTCACCCCGCTCCTCCGCTCTCTCCACTGGCTTCCAGTTGAAGCTCGCATCCGCTACAAGACCATGGTGCTTGCCTACGGAGCTGTGAGGGGAACGGCACCTCAGTACCTCCAGGCTCTGATCAGGCCCTACACCCAAATAAGGGCACTGCGTTCATCCACCTCTGGCCTGCTCGCCTCCCTACCACTGAGGAAGTACAGTTCCCGCTCAGCTCAGTCAAAACTGTTCGCTGCTCTGGCTCCCCAATGGTGGAACAAACTCCCTCACGACGCCAGGACAGCGGAGTCAATCACCACCTTCCGGAGACACCTGAAACCCCACCTCTTTAAGGAATACCTAGGATAGGATAAAGTAATCCTTCTCACCCCCTCCCCCCTTAAAATATTTAGATGCACTATTGTAAAGTGGTTGTTCCACTGGATGTCATAAGGTGAATGCACCAATTTGTAAGTCGCTCTGGATAAGAGCGTCTGCTAAATGACTTAAATGTAAATGTAAATGTATTATTGTGTAGAAATTTAGACATTTAAAAATGTCTTTATACTGTCAGAGTTAAAAACCTCTTAAGGATCGGGCACTTTTTTTCATACCCAAATCTAACTGCCTATAGCTCAGGACCACATTAGATCTGGTAAAAGATAATACAAACATATTTGTATGCAAGAGAAAGGCCATACATTCTGATAATAGTCTAGGTGTAATCTGGATTTTGGCCAACAGATGGCCGCAGTTTGTGTGCAAAGTTTCAGACAGATCCAGTGAAGAAGTACATGACTATACAATATTTTGTATCAAGTCTGCCAGGAGTTTGCCGAAAAGTGCCGAATTTGTCAATTGATATATTTTCAAGTACATAACTATGGATAACATACAAAAATTCTATGGTAATAAAAAATGTAAGTTTACACACTCCCAGGAATGTCATACATGATGGATCATTAGCTTATTCACTAACTTTCACACATCTAGATGGCCGGGCAGGGTGGATGTGGAGCCAGAGACAGCTGTGGCATCGAACTGTAAACCTCAGTTCCTACATTTGACTATAAAAATAGATTTTATCAAACAAAACTATGCTACATTTTATCTCTGTCACCCTCAGGATGAAGAAATCAGAGCAAGATTACAGAATGTAAGTACATTATTAACCTTCAGAGGTGAACGCATCAAATCAGTTGCCATGATAAAAGTGTTTTTATTGTTGTCCACTCTCCTCAAACAATAGCAAGGTATTTTATCACTGTAATAGCTACTGTTAATGGGACACTGCAGTTAGATTAACAATAATTTAAGCTGGCTGCCCATATAGATGATGTCTATGTCCCGGAAAGTTGGCTGTTGTATACAATGTCATTCTAGTCACATTAGTGCACGTTAGCAACAACCGTCCCGGTTTAGGGACACCGATCCCGTAGTTAAATCAGATAACTCAAGTAACTTTTTGTAACTTCTTTTCCCTTTGATTAATCGCATTGTCTGAAAGCATTCAAAATACACTGAAAACATCCCAAATACATCATCTAAACAGCTAACAACAACAATGCAATGTAAAAGCAAGTTAACATTGAGGTTAAAAAAAAGTATGCTTTCTCAATTTACTTAATTTTGCTAACTGTTCATTTAGACAAAATCAAGACATAAATATTCTTGTTGTGTTTTTTGTATCTTTGAACAAATTCAGAATTTGTGATAAATCATGGTCACAGCAAATCCTGCAATAAACTCAATAAAAAAAATATATTGTTTGACATCTGTCATTTATACAATGGGCGATTCATAAAACAATTGACTTAATAGCTTTAAAGGTATCAACAGCATTGTAGTCTCTACTGTTATAATATGTATTACCCATTCTGTTTTCTTCTTGAAAGTAGCAGCTTTTTCGTCATTACAAAGCACAGGAGTTGGAGGCCTCCATGAAGACTGGCTGTCAGGTGACAAGTGGCATTGTGCCAGCTCTGTCACCCCCTGTCCCCTCCTGCCACCATCACACCACACACACACATGTGCACACACCCCTCTCTGAATCACATGTCAATTTAAAGCACAGTTTACCTTATAAGTATTCACCAGCTGCAGCAGGTGTTTTGGTAGACATCCGAGGGGAACCATCAAATAATCTCTGCCACTGGCTCTCAGTGAGTATTACCTTTATACTGCTTGAAATGCATAATCCCCAGTTGAAATTAAACTCATTCCCACAGAAAACACCCGGTCAGCAGGTTAAACACATCTCCCATGGCAGAGGCCAAAAGGGATTTCCTTCCAGAGAAATTGACCATCATGGGAATTGACATGTTCTTTAGCTTGGGGGGAAAATCAGTGGGAAATATCATTCCATTGCAATTTACAATCAAAGATTGCGTCTGGGTATGCTTTAACCTGAAGTTTAATCATGACGGATACTGAAAATCCATCAAGCAAGAAACACAGTCACTGCTCATGTACAGGGGAGAATATAATGACACTCTACAGTTGTAGGATCTTAATTTGATCACTCTTTATTTTCTGATAATTTTTCTCCCCAGCAGGAAATGCAAACGTGTAGTGTATTCAAGGTTTAGAAAGACTTCTAAAGTTTGTAGTTTCCACTTTAAAAAGTCAGGCTGGATTTGCCCTTACGAAAAATGTAGAAACCCCTATGAAAAATGTTGATTAATTATCATCAGTGGTGTAAAGTACTTAAGTAAAAATACTTTAAAGTACTACTTAAGGAGTTTTTTGGGGTATATGTACTTTACTTTGTTATTTATATTTTTGACAACTTTTACTTTTACTTCACTATATTCCTTAATAAAATAATATACTTTTTAGTTAATACATTATCCCTGACACCCAAAAGTTACATTTAGCATGCATAGCAGGACAGGGAAATGGTCCACTTCACACACTTATCAAGAGAACCTCCCTGGTCATCCCTACTGCCTCTAATCTGGCAGACTCACTAAACACACATAGCTCGTTTCTAAATTATGAAATTAAAATTGTGCGGTCTGGTTTACTTAATATACTTAATATACTTACTTATTTATACTTATACTTTACTTAATAATTCACATTTCCTGTGGCTGCAGGAGTATTTTCCTGCTGTAGCAAACTGGCTCAAATTAAGATCATACATCTGTGAAAACATGGGAAAGGGAGAATAACGTTCTGGTAAATAATCCATCAATATAAATGTAGTACAGTTTTTTTCAATTGCTAACATGCATTGGTCAAAACTGAAGTCACATTGTCAAAACTCTTCACACAGTCAGCAAACCAGAAGTGTATGTAGACATAACTGTGAATCATTTTTCATTGCTTTCACACAAAATGCATTCAATGACCACATTCTCCGAAATACATGAACTCTTTTCTCATTCATACTCCACCACCTGCAAAACTATATACGTATTTGCAGCACAGGTTTTCAAAACTGTTAAAAACACATTCAAAACAGAATGATGGCAAATGTTGAGTATTTCTGCAGTAACTAGATTGAAACATGTAGAAAATCTCAGCAGAATATTTAATAATTCCAAACACAGCTGATTGCAATTTCAGCTGAAAGCCTGCCCAAGTGTCCTGTTTTTAGTCTCATTACCAAACAGACAAAAGTGGACGGCTTATGAAACATGGATCAAGGAAGAAAGGTTGGGAAAGAAGATTGGCAGGTAGAGGGAGAATGCATGGAGGACAAAGGAGAGGAAGACCAAGAGCGGGGGTCTCTGAGGAGATAAGGGCCACAATTATTGACCATGTTGTAAACCGTGGTCTCTCTTTGAGAGAGGCCGGTTAAAGGGTGCAACCAAATCTGCAGCGTTCAACAGTTGCAACAATAGTAAGAATTTTCCGCAAAACAACAGGTGAGATGTGTATCCTTCAATGATAATTTAACTACATATTACAGTACAATACAGTATGTTCACATTTTTACATGTACTGACATTTTGAAATATATTGATTGTTTTCTGTTTTTCAGTAGGATCCAAAGGTTGCCTCCCATAGGAGGGAGAGGCAGAAAATTATCAGATGTGCAGGAAAATGCCATTGTTGACATGGTAATTGGCAATTGGCGACAGAGTGCTGGCAGACAATATCACTTTTGGGAATGTGAATATGGTCAGCACAACGACAATTGCCAGGGTCCTAGAGAAACATAAAATTACATGAAACCCAAACCGGCTGCACGCGTGCGCCATCGTGCATAAATTAATTTTGTCCCCCCACACCAAACACGATCACGACACCCAGGCTAAAATATCAAAACAAACTCTGAACCAATTACATTCATTTTGGGACAGGTCGAAAAGCATTAAACATTTATGGCAATATAGCTAGCTAGCTTGCACTTGCTAGCTAATTTGCCTTATTTAGCTAGCTTGCTGTTGCTAGCTAATTTGTCCTGAGATATAAACATTGAGTTGTTATTTTACCTGAAATGCTCAAGGTGCTCTACTCCGACAATTAATCCACGCATAAAACGGTCAATTGAATCGTTTCTAGTCATCTCTCCTAATTCCAGGCGTTTTCTTCTTTGAACTTATATGGTGATTGGCATCTAAACTTTAGTATTACCATGACGATAGACAACACAGTCTATCTTTATATCACCCACGTGGGTTTACCCAATGAGGAGATGGAACATGGGTATCTGCTTCTATAAATCAATGAGGAGATGGGAGAGGCAGGACTTGCGGCGCGATCTGCGTCACAAATAGAATTGACTTCTATTTTAGCCCTTGGCAACGCAGACGCTTGTTGACACGCGCGAGCAGTGTGGGTGCAATAATTGAATAACATAGATTACTACATTTATTTTGCAAAGCTCGCACATGCGCACGCGACACGAGTGGTGTAGTCAGGGTGTAAGGATGAAGCAGTTGTACACTGTACCCTTTGAGAGAAACGGTGAACGTGTGAAAGAACTCTGGTATCAATACAGTGGGGAGAACTAGTATTTGATACACTGCCGATTTTGCAGGTTTTCCTATGTACAAAGCATGTAGAGATCTGTAATTTTATAATAGGTACACGTCAACTGTGAGAGACGGAATCTAAAACAAAAATCCATAAAATCACATTGTATGATTTTTAAGTAATTAATTTGCATTTTATTGCATGACATAAGTATTTGATCACCAACCAACCAGTAACAATTCCGGCTCTCACAGACCTGTTCGTTTTTTAAAGAAGCCCTCCTGTTCGCCACTTATTACCTGTATTAACTGCACCTGTTTGAACTCGTTACCTGTTTAAAAGACCTATCCACACACTCAATCAAACAGACTCCAACCACTCCACAATGGCCAAGACCAGAGAGCTGTGTAAGGATATCAGAGTCAAATTGTAGACCTGCACAAGGCTGGGATGGGCTACAGGACAATAGCCAAGCAGCTTGGTGAGAAGGCAACAACTGTTGGCGCAATTATTAGAAAATGGAAGAAGTTCAAGATGACGGTCAATCACCCTCGGTCTGGGGCTCCATGCAAGATCTCACCTCCTGGGGCCTCAATGATCATGAGGAAGGTGAGGGACCAGCCCAGAACTACACATCAGGACCTGGTCAATGACCTGAAGAGAGCTGTGACCACAGTCTCAAAGAAAACCATAACACACTACGCCGTCATGGATTCAAATCCTGCAGCGCACGCAAGGTCCCCCTGCTCAAGCCAGCGCATGTCCAGGCCCATCTGAAGTTTGCCAATGACCATCTGGATGATCCAGAGGAGGAATGGGAGAAGGTCATGTGGTCTGATGAGACAAAAATTGAGCTTTTTGGTCTAAAATCCACCCGCCGTGTTTGGAGGAAGAGGAAGGATGAGTACAACCCCAAGAACACCATCCCAACCATGAAGCATGGAGGTGGAAACATAATTATTTGGGGATGTCACGCCCTTGCCTTAGTATTCAGTGTTTTCGTTATTATTTTGGTTAGGCCTAGGTGTGACATGGGGATTTATGTGGTTTGTTTTGTCTGGGGTTGTTTGTAGTATGGGATTGTGGTTAGAGTAGTACTCTAGGTAAGTCTATGGTTGCCTAGAGTGGTTCTCAATCAGAGGCAGGTGTTTATCGTTGTCTCTGATTGGGAACCGTATTTAGGCAGCCATATTCTTTAGGTCTCTTGTGGGTGATTGTTTCTGTCTTTGTGTTTGTGGCATCATATAGGACTGTTTCGGTTTTTCACGGTTCTTGTTTTGTAGATTGTTGTATTTTCATATTTATTAAATATGTACAAAACTAACCACGCTGCATTTTGGTCCGCCTCTCTTTCACCAGAAGAAAACCGTTACAGGGGATGCTTTTCTGCAAAGGGGACAGGACGACTGCTTCGTATTGAGGGGAGGATGGATGGGGCCATGTATTGCGAGATCTTGGCCAACAACCTCCTTCCTCAGTAAGAACATTGAAGATGGGTCGTGGCTGGGTCTTCCAGCATGACAACGACCCGAAACACACAGCCAGGGCAACTAAGGAGTGGCTCCGTAAGAAGCATCTCACAGTCCTGGAGTGGCCTAGCCAGTCTCCAGACTTGAACCCAATACAAAATCTTTGGAGGGAGCTGAGAGTCTGTATTGCCCAGCGACAACCCCGAAACCTGAAGGATCTGGAGAAGGTCTGTATGTAGGAGTGGGCCAAAATCCCTGATGCAGTGTGTGCAAACCTGGTCAAGAACTACAGGAAACGTATGATCTCTGTAATTGCAAACAAAGGTTTCTGTGCCAAATATTAAGTTCTGCTTTTCTGATGTATCAAATACTTGCGATAAAATGCATATTAATTACTTACAAATCATACAATGTGATTTTCTGGATTTTTGTTTTAGATTCCGTCTCTCACAGTTGAAGTGTACTTATGATAAAAATGACAGACCTCTACATGCTTTGTAAGTAGAAAAACCTGTAAAATCGGCATTGTATCAAATACTTGTTCTCGCCACGGTATGTCCAGGTAAGATGTCTGTTCAATAACCAAACAGGGTACATGCACAGCTATGCATAATGTAAAGTACTGTGAAACTGTGGATTTACTGTATTTTAGAGTAATGGAGATGGAAGCCAGGCAAACTGTACGTACATTCATCTTTGTGGATGAAACTGGATTCAACCTGGCAAAAACACGCTGCAGGGGAAGAAATGTGACTGGACAGAGAGCAACCGTGGATGTCCCAGGCCAGAGAGGAGCTAACATCACAATGTGTGCAGCACTGTCCAATGATGGTTTGCTGTTACACAAACCACTCATTGGCCTCTACAATACAGAGAGGCTCATTTATTTTCTGGATGACCTACATAATTGACTTGTGCCAGCGGAAGAGAGAGGGGCAAGAATCTCCCCTACCTTCATTGTTGTGTGGGATAATGTGGCATTCCACCACTCTGCTGCAGTCACAGACTGGCTTGCTGCACATCCCAAGATGTCAGTACTAATTCCTGCCTCCATACTCCCCCTTCCTAAACCCCATAGAGGAGTTTTTCTCTGCTTGGAGGTGGAAGGTTTATGACCACCATCCACATGATGTCCTTACTGGATGCCATGAATGCGGGGTGTGGAGACACTTCTGAAGACTGCCAGGGTTGGATTAGACATTCCAGAAGATGCATCAGAGACTAGATAAGACGTGACGTTGATGAGAACTTGTGGCCAAATGCAGGACGGAGAACTAGAACCCTCACAGTACTGTACAGTATGAGTGATTATACTATACATGTTGATGAGGACTAAAACCCTCACAGACTGTACAGTATGAGTGATTATACTATACATGATGATGAGAACTAGAACCCTCACAGTACTGTACAGTATGAATGATTATACTATACATGTTGATGAGAACGAGAACCCTCACAGTACTGTACAGTAATGGTGATTATACTATACATGTTGATGAGAACTAGAACCCTCACAGTACTGTACAGTATGAGTGATTATACTATACATGTTGATGAGAACTAGAACCCTCACAGTACTGTACAGTATGAGTGATTATACTATACATGTTGATGAGAACTAGAACCCTCACAGTACTGTACAGTATGAGTGATTATACTATACATGTTGATGATGTTTTTTTTGTCATTATTATTGCCGCCATGGAATTTCAGGAGTTTGTTTTTTGCTTCAACTTCTTATTTTTCACAGGTAAATTACTATATGCAAAGATATAGAAAAAATAAAGGCTATTGAAGCAAATTGCTGTTTTTCTGATTCATTCTTGTTACATATACTTTAGTACCGTCAATAAAGTGAAAAGGTATTATTCTTATTCTATAATGAAATGCTGATTTATGTGAAATCATTCATACTTCAAAGAAAAGTCCATAATTTATGTAATGCTCCCTGTTAGTGTGTTTTAGGTCAGTGTGTTATGAGTGACAATGTATGCTTTCTGAGTAAGAAATGTTGCCAGTGGTATGGTTGAACAAGTTTATTTTTAGACCTGTATGAAGTGTTTTGGTGCTTTGAGTGAGTTTTGGAGGTGAGATCAACTGTTTGGCCAGATGCATGTTGATAATGCAGACTTTGTGAAGAGTTTTGGGAAAGTGGCTTCGGTATTGACTGATGCTTGTAAGCAATTTTTAAAAACGAATGAGTTTCTAGTGATGAATAACACAGATATTTTCCATCTGAGCATGTGTGCTGTGGCTCTGAGAGGCCTAGGGTAATTGGGGGGGCTGAAGTAGACTTGTTGATTGCTTTATTTCCTGTGTGTGTGTCTGAAGGTGGCTCCACAGTTAACACCAACCATCTAGACACTGGTGGTCAGTGTCTCTCTTTCTCTCCGGCTCACTGAGTTATCCTCAGCTGTGTGTGTGTGTGTGTGTGTGTGTGTGTGTGTGTGTGTGTGTGTGTGTGTGTGTGTGTGTGTGTGTGTGTGTGTGTGTGTGTGTGTGTGTGTGTGTGGTGTACACTCTCAGAAAAAAAGGGTACGGTTAGGGTACAGTGTTCCTTGGGGTACAAAAATAAAATATACTCTACACATAATTTACCTTCAGAGGTACTCTTATGATCTCACATGGTACTGTTATGTAGGCCGATCCAGAGATCACGTTAGTCATTTAATGTGTGGGAGTGAGCTTGGGCGATGTCAGATTTTTTAAAGCAGCGCACCTTTTGGTATCACGATACTTTAACGTTTCATGCGTTCCAAGACTCCCAAATAGCAACACACACAAGGGGGTTGATAGCAGATGTTTTCTTGTTTTCATTTTGTGGTGAAAGCTAAGAAGAATCAAGTTCTTGTCGTCTTCCCTTGCTAGCTAGTTGAGGGGTATACTCCAAAGCAGGAAAAATTAGTTAGCCAGCTAACTTGCCTAAATATTCTGAAACAACTTTTTTATTCTTCAGCAAGATATGCTTGAAATGGGAATAGTCTAATTGACTCAACAACCAAAAACACATATCAACGTTTAGCTTTCTTCATGAACCTGAAAATCTGTAGTTTTTTGTTTTGTTATCAAAGTTAGCTGGCTTACTCAATGCATACCGAACCATTTCTTTCCTTGAGGCCCGCATACCGAACCATTTCTTTCCTTGAGGCCCGCATACCGAAACATTTCTTTCCTTGAGGCCCGCATACCGAACCATTTCTTTCCTTGAGGCCCGCATACCGAACCATTTCTTTCCTTGAGGCCCGCATACCGGACCATTTCTTTCCTTGAGGCCCGCATACCGAACCATTTCTTTCCTTGAGGCCCGCATACCGAACCATTTCTTTCCTCGAGGCCCGCATACCGAACCATTTCTTTCCTTGAGGCCCGCATACCGGACCATTTCTTTCCTCGAGGCCCGCATACCGAACCATTTCTTTCCTCGAGGCCCGCATACCGAACCATTTCTTTCCTCGAGGCCCGCATACCGAACCATTTCTTTCCTTGAGGCCCGCACACCAAACCATTTCTTTCCTTGAGGCCCGCACACCGAACCATTTATTTCCTTGAGGCCCGCACACCGAACCATTTATTTCCTTGAGGCCCGCACACCGAACCATTTATTTCCTTGAGCAGCCCGTCACCAGACTATTATTTTCTTTGAGGCTCCATTATTAGCCAGATAAGGATCCGTTTGTGCAACAGAAAAAAACAAGTTAGACAGGTCCACTGGGCTAAAAGTGGCCAATCCACTCCTGAATGCAAAGCTAAACCAAGACAGGGCAATCTTGAAGTTGTGATTAGTCACATAATTGACATATGTGACTAGTTTCAGGAAACTAGGCGTATGTCACACTTCACTAGTTCAAAGGAGAGGCATTTGAACGTAAACATTTATTTATTAATCAAAATGCGTTCTTTGGCTTCTGGAACATGTGAACATTCATGTGTCTTAACATCAGTATTCAAAACACTCTTCTTTAACCACGTCTCAGTAATGACCAACACATCTGGATTGGAGGTGTGAACCCACACTTTGAATTTATTCATTTTAGGTAATAAGCTTGTTGTGTTAACGTGCAGAAATAGAGAGCAGAATACTAGAGCAGAAATCAATGAAGCAGATAGTGTACCAGTCAGAATTGGGGCTAGCAACAGTAGATGGGCAAGGGTGTACATGCACATTTCCAGATATCATCAACAGTAATACAATCAAGGCACGGCATGGTACAGGGAGAGCTCTACAGTGCTGATTTATGACATCTGAATGTGCATCAGATGGCAACAAGATCATATTATACTGCAATTTCATCAGGTAACATGAATACAAAGCCGGCAAGAGGTGGTTAGGGTCGTTGTCAATCTTGGTTTCATCAGAGAATCTTGTTTCTCATGTTCGCAAACTCCAAGCGGGCTGTCATGGCCTTTTACTGAGGAGTGGCTTCCGTCAGGTCACTCTACCATAAAGGCCTGATTGGTGGAGTGCTGCAGAGAAGGTTGTACGAGTTCCACTCCTATCAGTTAAAAACATGCAGAAGCATCTCCAGTGGGCACGTGATCACCAACACTGGACAATATATAGTCTGTAGAGAATTTACAGATGGACTATCCAAATAAAGTGTTACCTTATTTATAATTATCCCTCAGCCTCCCCACCCATTCTTCACTTGACTTGTCTCCGCTTTTGACTTTGCCCACATTAATCACTGTTATGACTACTGATAAGAGGCTTTTCTTCAGAGGGAGCATATGTTTAAAGTAATGGTTCAATTAATTATGATATGTTATTGTCTCACCTAGCTATTTTAAGATTAATGCACTAATTGTAAGTCACTCTGGTTAAGAGTGTCTGCTGAATTACTTAAATGTCAAATGTAATGTTCATAAGTGGGATTAGTGTTGGCTTAAATGGTCCACTGAACAATAGCTCATTCTTCTTTTTTTTTCATTAGATGAAATGAAGGTCTCTGCTAAGTTATTAAGCTTAAAGTGTGCGCGTGTGTGTGTGTGTGTGTGTGTGTGTGTGTGTGTGTGTGTGTGTGTGTGTGTGTGTGTGTGTGTGTGTGTGTGTGTGTGTGTGTGTGTGTGTGTGTGTGTGTGTGTGTGTGTGTGTGTGTGTGTGTGAGAGAGAGAGACTAAAGTGCTCTGACCTCCCCATTTACACATTTTCTCAGGCTCCCAGTGACATCCTTTACCAGTTTCCTGTATCCATGGTGACGGGGAGATTTGTCCAATCAACAGTCAGTATTGTGTTGTGGGGAAATGCAGTGTTTCCTGTTTTTCCCACCATCTTCTTCCCATTGGTGTAGGGTGGATTTCTTTGTTTGTGACCTGGAAAGCTACAGAGAGTTCTTACAGATCGTCACATATCTAGGATAATCCATTGCTTATAAAAAAAATTCATTTAACTCTAAGATGTAAATATTGTGTTTTGTCTGTTCCTGGAGGCTGTTGCCATAGCGATAACCAAAATCGACTTTAAAAAAAACTAGTTTCCTGTATCCATGGTGACGGGGAGTTTTGTCCAATCGACTGTTGGTATTGTGTGGTGGGGAAATGCAGTGTTTCCTGCTTTTCAAACGGGCTTCCTCCCATTGGTACAGGGTGGAATTCTTTGTTTGTGTCCTGGAAAGCTACAGTGTCCTTACGGTCTTATGGAGTATCTTTGGCCAGAACCTTAAATAAGAAGTAAGTAACATTTTCCTGATTAACACACTTTTTTGGGGTGAATCCAAGCTTTTAGCGCTGCACAGTTGACTCAGTTCGGCTGAATATTAGATGTTTTATTTGAGTCTGTTGGTCAGTTATATGCAATGTATACTTTTTAATTTTGACATTTGAAATTCTGTTTTTTTATCTTAACAATTGCTAAATCCTTCATCTTTGTGTTTTAAAGTTTGAGACAACATGAAGCCTTTTCAAGCAAACTGCTTTGACGCTCAGTGCTGCCTCCATCCGTCACTACCAACAGTCATTGAGTAACAGACATTACACCACCCCTCTGGTGACTGAACCAGGGAACCATGCAGAGGCCACAGGTTACTGGTGGCACCCCGCTACAGATCCCACCACAGCCTGTACCCAAGAACAGGCACCCCATCCTCCTGTACTCCATCCAACCCTTACTGAGGGAGACAGTTATCAGTAAGGAAGGCCACCCCCATCCCCAGCCTGACTCCCCCCAGACCTGTGGCACTCAAGGCGCAGGCCAGAGCTGCTGGAGCCTGGATGTGAGAGTGGCCGTGCTGCTGGTAATCGTGGCTGGAGCTCTGATACTGATCCTGCTCTACAGACTCCTCCAGCTGAGGCACAGACTGAGGCTGGCCCAGGCTCGACATGCCCTGGAGTACTACAGTTTCTACCACACCGCCACCTACACCCTCAAGGACCCCAGGCTGCCCCGGATACTGCCCACGAATGGAGATGCTATAGAGGTCAGCCCTGTGGCCAACCCTGTGGCTCCTATTGTTGTCACCCCAGTACCACCTCCACCGGTCTCCCCACCACCCACTCTTCCTCTCCCTCCGCCCCCCATCTTGTGTCTACCCCCTCCTCTACTGCCTCCACCCCTTCTCCCACTCTCTTCCTCACTCTCTCTCCCTCTGCCCCTGCCCATCATCCACACCACCCCACCTAGCCCTCACCAGTCCTGGGGCGCCAGCTCGGATGCAGAGGTGTACTCTCGGATCGGAGCGTTCAGACCATCCAGGCTGTCCAGCCTCAGCCACTCACAGGTCATCCTGTTTGAACATTCCTCTCTCTGACATCTTCTCTGGATATTCCACATTAAGAGCATTCCGCTTTGTGGCTGCTTCTATCACCTCTGTGAGAATTCTATAACCTATTTTAATGTTCTGAATTTCAGATTTGTGTGTGGGTGTTCTCCCTTGTGATGAGGTCTTTGAGGATCATGAAAGGGATTCTGTTGAGTTCACTGTTTTATTATCCACTCACTGTTGAGTGCATAGGCTTTGAAATTTCCTGTAGCTGAATTGCAAATGTCCATTTTATGGTCCTATTAAAGTCACAAAGTATTTAAAATGGTTGCCCTGATAAGATACATTTTTCCTAATCTAAAACCATGTTTATTATGTTGTTTGTCTTGAGACATATACCATTTCTCCCACAATCACAATAACTGACCTCACTGTTTCCTTTGATGACATTTCCTTTGGTGCTTTTCCATCACTGGGTCTCTCCCTATGTTTCCTTCCCCTGTCCATAATACTTACTATACTTACTGTACTGTACTGTACTCTCTCTCTCTCTCTCTCTCTCTCTCTCTCTCTCTCTCTCTCTCTCTCTCTCTCTCCTCGCAGTCTGAAGGCATGATTGTTTAATGAAATGTTTTATTTTATTGTAATTGTAAAAAGTTTATATTTTAAAGCAGAACAGCTTAACAGAATATATTGCCAACATAATTCATGTTTATGTCTCTAAGTAATGTAAATAGATTAGATCTGTTCATCACCATCTATAGAGGATTTATGACCTTGTTGACAGACTTCTGCTCTTGGTTCTTACAATGTTTTTTTTGTAAGGTTCCACCATGCCTGAAGATTTATTCACCTTCAATAATTAATAACATTTTATTTCCCCAACTGGTCCTTCATGCATAGTTGATTCATGGGTTGTTATTTGTTTAATAAAGTAGAAGAGCAGGGTGAAACCTAAGACCTCATTTGATCCAATCCCTTGGGTGACTGTTTGCAGGACTGTTATCTGACTTGTCTACTTGCTGAAAGCATGTTAATACACTACACACATGGGCAGCGTCATAACCAGTCAATGGGTTCTGTGTAGAATGAGATTGCGTCTGCTAAATGACTTAAATGTAATGTAATGTACTGTTATAGAATCTGGACATTGGGCACAGTCAACCACATACCAGATGAGTGAGAAGCGAGGCCTTTCTGAAGAGGGATTCAATTGTAAATGTCCTTGATCATTGTGTGGATCTCTGCTTCTGCACTGCATTACCTACATATCAAAATAATCCCATTCATTTTCTAGTTATGGTTCTCCTTTTCACAGAGTTTCGATGAAAGTAGCTCAGGTTCAGTAAATGTCAGGTGCTTTTATTGTAATACTTAACCACCATGCTGTATATTTATCCTTTGCTGTCCGATGTATGACTTTCTGCCACCGAAACCCTTGAGTTAGGAATCCTGCATAATTGCTTCTGTCTCTGCTTGTCATTTAGTCAAATTTGTGAAAATGTGTGAAGAAATCGTGTTATTAATATTGCCCTCAGAGCCTCAGTGTCCAAAAGACTCCTCAAACAAGGCAATTAGTATTGGTCAGTTTTTAACAAAGTCCCTCT
The DNA here is from genome assembly GCF_021184085.1 of Oncorhynchus gorbuscha. Lineage (NCBI taxonomy): Eukaryota > Metazoa > Chordata > Actinopteri > Salmoniformes > Salmonidae > Oncorhynchus > Oncorhynchus gorbuscha. The sequence goes on from NC_060192.1 coordinate 14,344,156, forward strand.
AGAGATTAAAACAACCACAAAATGAATAAAAGGAAGCGTAATATTTGGTTGTGCAAAACATGCTCCGTGATGGGAGTAAACTCAGTGGGCCAAATAATGTATTATAAACAGACGGACAGCATACTGTATGAGTATGCAAAATTAATTATTATTAACCATTATTTTACCAGGTAAGTTGACTGAGCACACATTCTCATTTACAGCAACAACCTGAGGAATAGTTACAGGGGAGAGGAGGGGGATGAATGAGCCAATGTAAGCTGTGGATGATTAGTTGACTATGATGATATGAGGGCCAGATTGGGAATTTAGCCAGGACACCAGGGTTAACACCCCTACTCTTACGATAAGTGCCATGGGATCTTTAATGACCACAGAGAATCAGGACACCCATTTAACATCCCACCTAAAAGACAGCGCCCTACACAGGGCAATTTCCCCAATCACTGGCCTGGGGCATTGGATATTTTTTTAGATCAGAGGAAAGGGTGCCTCCTACTGGCCCTTCATCACCACTTCCAGCAGCATCTGGTATCCCATCTAGGGACCAACCAGGACCAACCCTGCTTAGCTTCAGATGCAAGCTAATTTTATTCCATTTAATTAATGTATTTTACTTTCATGAGTAGCGTTTTTATAACTAACCCAAGATAGACCAGAGCCTGTCCTTTCCAATGGGAGCAAATTAATTCATCATAATTGACAGAACAAGCCAGAAGGGCTTGAGCTAGTGAGATGCTATTGGTGCATTCTAGCATTTATTTGTGAAGTGCACGTGTGCAAAAACAATTCACCCTTGCACTCTTTCTAAACTACGCAATTTTTTGAAACTTCGGCAAAGGGTAAAGTCTAAAAAAACAGAGTACACTCTGTTACAGATTCTAGTTTTGGAAACAGAAAATGATTCAGAGATCAAATGTTTCATCGACAATAAAATGAACAGAATGTCGGCCAAAATCCATCTTGCTTCATCTTCTCCCACTGCCGTCCACTGGGCTTCCTCTCATCACCATAATGGGTAGTGAGTGGAAACGCCGAAGCATCCGGTGAAGTATCTGTCTCTATCTCAGAGGGTTGGTGGCACCTTAATTGGAGAAGACGGGCTTGTGTTAATGACTGTAGCGGAATCAATGGAATGGTACCAAATACATCAAACACATGGTTTCCAGGTGTTTAATGCCATTCCATTTACTTAGTTCCAGCCATTGTTATGAGCAAAGGGTATGCTTTGGTTCGGCTGGCGCCGAGCTTACCTCTTGTGCTTGCATACTCTAATAAAGTGTACCTGCATACTCCCTTAAAATACCTTCACTTGGAAATCAAGAAAAAGCAGCAATAGTATTGTTTGTCCATCTTGAAATGCTGTAGCTAGTATACTGCCTCAAAAATAGTCTGAATTAATCTAAAATAATTCATTAATGTTGACATTTTTGCCAAGGAGATCTTAGTCGCATAAAATCTAACTAAGCAGCCTGGTCTCATAGAATAGACGTAACATAGTAAACGTCAATCCGGAACAGTCAAGCTAGTGCCATATTTTACATTTGGTAAGGTTACACAAGACAGAAGGTTACTTAAAACCTCTTAGGGATCCCTAAACCCCCACTCCCGCTTGAATCCCGGTAACGGGATTGATTTGACAACATCCAGTGAAAACAGTCAAAAACAGAAATACTCATAATAAGAATTCACAAAACATACAAGTGTTATGCATCAAAATAAATCTTAATTTCTTGTTAATCCAGCCACGGTGTCAGATTTCAAAAAGGCTTTACGGTAAAAGCAGACCATGCGATTATCTGAGGACTGCACCCCTCATACAAACACATGAAAATCAGATTCAACCAGGCAGGTGTGCAACAAAAGTCAGAAATAGCAATATAATTAATGTCTTACCTTGAAGATCTTCTTCTGTTGGCACTCCAAAATGTCCCAGAAACATCACAAATGGTCTTTTTGTTCGATAATGTCCTTCATTATGTCCCAAAAATGTCCATTTATTTGGCTCATTTGATTCAGAAATACACCGGTTTCATCTCGTCCAACATGCCTACAGTATCTAATAATTTACCTAGAAACTTAGTCCAAACATTTCAAACAACGTTCCTAATCCAACCTAAGGTATCCTAAAACGTAAATAATTGATCAAATTTAAGACGGGATATACTGTGTTCAATACTGGATAAAAACAACGTGAAGCGCATTCCAGGTCAGGCACAACAAAAGACTTGAGTCCATCTGAGTGACACATGGAAAGAACAGAACTACTTCTTCATTTCTCAAAAGAAAAACATCAACCAAATTCTAAAGACTGTTGACTTCTAGTGGAAGCCATAGGAACTGCAACCAGATTCCTATTAAAAAGGGTTTCCCATAGAAATCTAATGGAAAACACATTGACCTCCAAAATTGTTTTCCCTGGATGGATTGTGCTCGGGGTTTCGCCTACCAAATCAGTTCTGTTATACTCACAGACATTATTCAAACAGTTTTAGAAACTGTAATAATAATATGCATATCCTAGCTTCTGGGTCTGAGTAGCAGGCAGCTTACTTTGCGCACGCTTTTCATGGGTATCTGGGAGGATGTAAAATGTAAATGTCATTCAACCCAAAGGTTGTGTGTTCAAATCTCATCACAGAGAATTTTAGCTAATTAGCAACTTACTACTTTTTAGCTACATTACAACTACTTAGCATGTTAGCTAACCTTTCCCTTAGCCCTAACCCTAACCATTTTAGCTAACCCTTCCGCTAAACCTAAACTTAACCCTTTAACCTAACTCCTAACCTTAACCCTAACCCTTAACCCCTAATCCTAACCCCTAGCCTATCTAACGTTAGCCAGCTATCTAACGTTAGCCAGCTATCTAACGTTAGCCAGCTATCTAACGTTAGCCAGCTATCTAACGTTAGCCAGCTATCTAAAACGTTACAACGTTAGTGTTAGCCACCTAGCTAACGTTAGCCACAACAAATTTGAATTTTTTACATATATGTTTTGCAAATTTGTAACATATTCTACATTTTGCAAATTCGTAACATATCATACACATTGTAATTTGTAACATATACAAAATGGAGGATGGACATCCAAAAATTAATACATACCTTACAAAACGTAACATACACAAAATATACAAAAGTATGTGGACACCCATTCAAATGAGAAGATTCAGCCACACATGTTGCTGACAGGTGTATAAAATTGAGTGAACAGCCTTGCAATCACCATAGGAAAACATTGGCAGTAGAAATGCATTACTGAAGAGCTAAGTTACTTGTGTTTGAGATTGTGAGTTGGAAGGGGACGTTACACACAAACTGTTCCGAACTGTTTCGGATGGGAAGCATGCGTACGCCTTAACTCTCAGGTCCTCAACGGTAGCACTATTAATAGTACAAATTCAATCAGAAACAGTGCTTGTTGCCTGCTCCTGGACCTTAGTCATCAGCTCAGGTATATGCTGTGACATCACCAGTGTTCGCTCTCTCTTGTTATCTTTTCTCCCTTTCCTTAAGGTACTGATCCCAGAACACAGACATGCACTTAAATCCCCTAAGAGATTTCACTCTGCACCTTAAGTTTTTAAAAATTACACTGATTTATTTGACAAACTGGGTTCCCATGGTGACAGGTTTTTTCTGGGCTTCGAGACACATAGTCAGGTCCAACATTATTTCCAGGCTTGGCAAAGAGGAGCAAAAAATGCTGTATAAAATAGATAATACAAATACTGAGCTGCTACCCCCCCCCCTTTTTTAAAATAACTACTAGGCTGCAATGCCTTCAGAAGGTATTCACACCCCTTGACTTTTTTCACATTTTCTTGTGTTACAAAGTGGGATTAAAATGGATTTAATTGTAATGTTTTTGTCAACGATCTACACAAAATACTCTGTAATGTCAAAGTGGAAGACATTTTAAAAAATATATACAAATCATGAAAAATAAAAATATATCTTGATTAGGTAAGTATCAACCCCCAGAGTCAATACATGTTAGAATCACATTTGGCAGCACAGGAGGTTGGTGGAACCTTAATTGGGGAGAATGGGCTCCTGGTAAGGATGGGAGCGGAATCAGTGGAATGGTATTAAATACATCAAACACATGTTTTCCAAGTGTTTGATGCCATTCCATTCTCTCTATTCCTGCCATTATTATGAGTCGTTCTCCACTCAGCAGCCTCCACTGTTTGGCAGCGATTACAGCTGTGAGTGTCTCAAAGTAGGTCTCTGAGAGCTTTCCACACATGAATTGTGCCACATCTGCCCATTATTATTATCAAAGTTCTTCAAGCTCTGTCAAATTGGTTGTTGATCATTGCTTGACAACCATTTTCAAGTATTGCCATATATTTTGAAGCAGATTTAAGTCTAAACTGTAACTAGGCCACTCAGGAACATTCACTGTCTTCTTGGTAAGCAATTTTAGTGCCTTGTTGCAAACAGGACACATGTTTTGCATTATTTTGATTCTGTACAGGCTTCCTTTTCACTATCTCAATTAGGTTAATATTGTGCAGTAACTACAATGTTGTTGATCCATCCTCAGTTTTCTCCTATCACAGCCATTACACTCTGTAACTGTTTTAAAGTTACCATTGGCCTCATGGTGAAATTAGTGAGCTGTTTCCTCCCTCTCCGGCAACTGAGTTAGGAAGGATGCCTGTATCTTTGGAGTGACTGGGTGTATTGATATACCATCCAAAGTGTAATAATAACTTCACCATGCTGAAAGGGATATTCAATGTCTTTCTTTATTTTTACCCATCTACCAATACGTTCCCTTATTTTGCGAGGCATTGGAAAACCTCCCTCGTCTTTGTGGTTGAATCTGTGTTTGAAATTCACTGCTTGACTGAGGGACCTTACATATAATTGTACTGTATGAGTGGGGTACAGAGATGAGGTAGTCATTCAAAAATTATGTTCAACACTATTATTGCACACAGAGTGAGTCCATGTAACTTATTATGTGTTGTTAAGCACATTTTTACTCCTGAACTTATTTAGGCTTGTCATAATAAAGGGGTTTACTTATTGACTCAAGAAATTTAATTTTTACATTTTTAATTAATTTGTAAAAAAAAAATGTCTAAAAACATAATTCTACTTTGACATGATGGGGTATTGTGTGTAGGCCGATGACACAATCTAATCCATTTTACATTCAGGTTGTAACACAACAAAATGTGTAAAAATTCAAGGGGTGTGAATGCTTTCTGAAGGCACTATATATTGTATGCTCCAAAGGATTTCAAAGGGGTTCAAGTCCGTAGACGGAGATGGCCATTGTAAAATTTAGATTGTGTGGTAAATTCACAATTTCTTAGTGGATTTTGATGTGTGCTTGTGTAACGGATGTGAAACGGCTAGCTTAGTTAGCGGTGTGCACTAAATAGCGTTTCAATCGGTTACGTCACTTGCTCTGAGACCTTGAAGTAGTAGATCCCCTTGCTCTGCAAGGGCCGCGGCTTTTGTGGAGCGATGGGTAACGATGCTTCGATGGGTAACGATGCTTCGAACCAGGGACCTTCTGCACACATCTGTTGTTGATGTGTGCAGAAGGTCCCTGGTTCGCGCCCGGGTATGGGCGAGGGGACGGTTTAAAAATTATACTGTTACATTGTGTGCACTAAATAGCGTTTCAATCGGTTACGTCACTTGCTCTGAGACCTTGAAGTAGTAGATCCCCTTGCTCTGCAAGGGCCGCGGCTTTTGTGGAGCGATGGGTAACGAGGCTTCGATGGGTAACGATGCTTCGAACCAGGGACCTTCTGCACACATCTGTTGTTGATGTGTGCAGAAGGTCCCTGGTTCGCGTCCGGGTATGGGCGAGGGGACGGTTTAAAAATTATACTGTTACATTGATGCTGTTGACCCGGATTACTGGTTGCTGCGGAAAAAGGAGGAAGGTCAAAAGGGGGGTGAGTGTAACGAATGTGAAACGGCTAGCTTAGTTAGCGGTGTGCACTAAATAGCGTTTCAATCGGTTACGTCACCTGCTCTGAGACCTTGAAGTAGTAGTTCCTGTTATGCAGGTGAGTGAGGACCCAAAAGCGACTTAACAGAAACTGAGTCCAAACAGAGATAACATAATCCTCAATCCTTTACAGGAAATGTCCAAACGGGGAAAACATAAATCCTCTAGTTGTTGAGGGGAATTGCAGGACAAGCGGCAACAGACTGCAGGTCCCTTCGGGTAGGCGTGGGCCGTAGCGGACAGAGACACCTGCTCACACGCAGCATCTGATGATAAGGCAAAACACGACAGGACGGAACAGCTGGGGGAACAGGAGGAACAGCTGGGAGCAGGAACAGAACGATAGAGAGAGAGAGGGATAGAGAGAGAGAAAGAAACCTAATACGACAGCAGGGGGAAACGAAGAGAAGAGAAAGCACAGGGACAAGACATGACAATACATGACAGTACCCCCCCACTCACCGAGCGCCTCCTGGCGCACTCGAGGAGGAAACCTGGCGGCAACGGAGGAAATCATCGATCAGCGAACGGTCCAGCACGTCCCGAGATGGAACCCAACTCCTCTCCTCAGGACCGTACCCCTCCCAATCCACTAAGTGTCGCAGTGCGGAAGAAGAAGTCGCACTGCGACAGGATTAACGACCTGAGAAATACGGAACGGACCAATGAACCGCGGGGTCAATTTGCGAGAAGCTGTCGTAAGGGGAAGGTTACGAGTGGAGATCCATACTCTCTGACCACGACAATACCTAGGACTCTTAGTCCTACGATTATTAGCGGCTCTCACAGTCTGCGCCCTATAACGGCAAACTGCAGACCTGACCCTCTTTCAGGTGCGCTCACAACGTTGGACAAAAGCCTGAGCGGAGGGAACGCTGGACTCGGCGAGCTGGGACGAGAACAGAGGGGGCTGGTACCCAAGGCTACTCTGAAAAAGAGATAGCCCGGTCGCAGACGAAGGAAGCGAGTTGTGAGCGTATTCTGCCCAGGGGAGCTGTTCTGCCCAAGACGCAGGGTTTCGAAAGGAAAGACTGCGTAAGATGCGACCAATAGTCTGATTGGCCCGTTCTGCTTGACCGTTCTGCTTGACTGGGGATGAAAACCGGAAGAGAGACTGACGGAGGCCCCAATCAAACGACAAAACTCCCTCCAAAACTGAGACGTGAATTGCGGACCTCTGTCCGAAACGGCATCTGACGGAAGGCCATGAATTCTGAACACATTCTCAATGATGATTTGAGCCATCTCTTTAGCGGAAGGAAGCTTAGCGAGGGGAATAAAATGAGCCGCCTTAGAGAACCTATCGACAACCGTTAGAATCACAGTCTTCCCCACTGACGAAGGCAGACCGGTAATAAAGTCTAAGGCGATGTGAGACTGTCATGTTTTGTCATTAATTATCATGTCTTGTCCCTGTGCTTCCCCTTCTATTCGTTTCCCTCTGCTGGTCTTATTAGGTTCTTTTCCTCTTTCTATCCCTCTCTCTCCCCCTCCCTCTCTCACTCTCTCGCTCTCTCTTCTCTCTATCGTTCCGTTCCTGCTCCCAGCTGTTCCTATTCCCCTAATCATCATTTAGTCTTCCCACACCTGTTCCCGATCCTTTTCCCTGATTAGAGTCCCTATTTCTCTCCTTGTTTTCCGTTCCTGCCCTGTCGGATCCTCATCTATAATTCACCGTGCTGTGTCTATGTTTTGCCCTGTCGTGTCGTGTTTCCCTCAGATGCTGCGTGGTGAGCAGGTGTCTGAGTCTGCTAGGTTCAAGTGCCTTCCCGAGGCAACCTGCAGTTCTCGATCAAGTCTCCAGTCTGTTCTCGTCTTTACGAGTAGTATTATGCTTTTTGTTTTGTAAAGTTTCTTACTGGATTAAATACTCTGTTTTCGCCAAGTCGCTTTTGGGTCCTCATTCACCTGCATGACAGAAGGATCCGACCAAGGAATGGACCCAGCGACTACAGACGCTCGTAACACTGCCGTCGAGATCCAAGGAGCCATGCTCGGCAGACACGAGCAGGAATTGTCTGCTGCTCGCCATGCCGTGGAGAACCTGGCCGCTCAGGTTTCCGACCTCTCTGGACAGTTCCAGAGTCTTCGTCTCGTGCCACCTGTTACTTCCTGGCCTGCCGAGCCTCCAGAACCTAGGGTTAATAACCCACCTTGCTACTCCGGGCAGCCCACTGAGTGCCGCTCCTTTCTCACCCAGTGTGAGATTGTGTTCTCTCTCCAACCCAACACATACTCTAGAGAGAGAGCTCGGGTTGCTTACGTCATTTCACTCCTTACTGGCCGGGCCCGAGAGTGGGGCACAGCTATCTGGGAGGCAAGGGCTGATTGTTCTAACAATTACCAGAACTTTAAAGAGGAGATGATTCGGGTTTTTGACCGTTCAGTTTTTGGTGGGGAGGCTTCTAGGGCCCTGGCTTCCCTATGCCAAGGTGATCGATCCATAACGGATTACTCTATAGAGTTTCGTACTCTTGCTGCCTCTAGTGACTGGAACGAGCCGGCGCTGCTCGCTCGTTTTCTGGAGGGACTCCACACAGTGGTCAAAGATGAGATTCTCTCTCGGGAGGTTCCTTCCAGTGTGGACTCTTTGATTGCTCTCGCCATCCGCATAGAACGACGGGTAGATCTTCGTCACCAGGCTCGTGGAAGAGAGCTCGCATCAACGGTGTTTCCCTGCTCCGCATCGCAACCATCTCCCTCCTCTGGCTCTGAGACTGAGCCCATGCAGCTGGGAGGGATTCGCATCTCGACTAAGGAGAGGGAACGGAGGATCACCAACCGCCTGTGCCTCTATTGCGGATTTGATGGACATTTTGTTAATTCATGTCCAGTAAGAGGCCAGAGCCCATCAGTAAGCGGAGGGCTACTGGTGAGCGCTACTACTCAGGTCTCTTCATCTAGATCCTGTACTACTATGTCGGTCCATCTACGCTGGACCGGTTCGGGTGCTACATGCAGTGCCTTGATTGACTCTGGGGCTGAGGGTTGTTTCATGGACGAAGCATGGGTTCGGAAACATAACATTCCTTTCAGACAGTTAGACAAGCCTACGCCCATGTTTGCCTTAGATGGTAGTCATCTTCCCAGTATCAGATTTGAGACACTACCTTTAACTCTCACAGTATCTGGTAACCACAGTGAGACTATTTCTTTTTTGATTTTTCGTTCACCTTTCACACCTGTTGTTTTGGGTCATCCCTGGCTAGTATGTCATAATCCTTCTATTAATTGGTCTTGTAATTCTATCCTATCCTGGAACGTATCTTGTCATGTGAAGTGCTTAATGTCTGCCATCCCTCCCATTTCTTCTGTCCCCACTTCTCAGGAGGAACCTGGCGATTTGACAGGAGTGCCGGAGGAATATCATGATCTGCGCACGGTCTTCAGTCGGTCCCGAGCCAACTCCCTTCCTCCTCACCGGTCGTATGATTGTAGTATTGATCTCCTTCCGGGGACCACTCCTCCTCGGGGTAGACTATACTCTCTGTCGGCTCCCGAACGTAAGGCTCTCGAGGATTATTTATCTGTGTCTCTTGACGCCGGTACCATAGTGCCTTCTTCCTCTCCGGCCGGGCGGGGTTCTTTTTGTTAAGAAGAAGGACGGTACTCTGCGCCCCTGCGTGGATTATCGAGGGCTGAATGACATAACGGTTAAGAATCGTTATCCGCTTCCCCTTATGTCATCAGCCTTCGAGATTCTGCAGGGAGCCAGGTGCTTTACTAAGTTGGACCTTCGTAACGCTTACCATCTCGTGCGCATCAGAGAGGGGGACGAGTGGAAAACGGCGTTTAACACTCCGTTAGGGCATTTTGAGTACCGGGTTCTGCCGTTTGGTCTCGCCAATGCGCCAGCTATTTTTCAGGCATTAGTTAATGATGTTCTGAGAGACATGCTGAACATCTTTGTTTTTGTCTATCTTGACGATATCCTGATTTTTTCACCGTCACTCGAGATTCATGTTCAGCACGTTCGACGTGTTCTACAGCGCCTTTTAGAGAATTGTCTCTACGTAAAGGCTGAGAAGTGCTCTTTTCATGTCTCCTCCGTTACTTTTCTCGGTTCCGTTATTTCCGCTGAAGGCATTCAGATGGATTCCGCTAAGGTCCAAGCTGTCAGTGATTGGCCCGTTCCAAGGTCACGTGTCGAGTTGCAGCGCTTTTTAGGTTTCGCTAATTTCTATCGGCGTTTCATTCGTAATTTCGGTCAAGTTGCTGCCCCTCTCACAGCTCTTACTTCTGTCAAGACGTGTTTTAAGTGGTCCGGTTCCGCCCAGGGAGCTTTTGATCTTCTAAAAGAACGTTTTACGTCCGCTCCTATCCTCGTTACTCCTGACGTCACTAGACAATTCATTGTCGAGGTTGACGCTTCAGAGGTAGGCGTGGGAGCCATTCTATCCCAGCGCTTCCAGTCTGACGATAAGGTTCATCCTTGCGCTTATTTTTCTCATCGCCTGTCGCCATCTGAGCGCAACTATGATGTGGGTAACCGTGAACTGCTCGCCATCCGCTTAGCCCTAGGCGAATGGCGACAGTGGTTGGAGGGGGCGACCGTTCCTTTTGTCGTTTGGACAGACCATAAGAACCTTGAGTACATCCGTTCTGCCAAACGACTTAATGCCCGTCAAGCTCGTTGGGCGTTGTTTTTCGCTCGTTTCGAGTTTGTGATTTCTTACCGTCCGGGTAGCAAGAACACCAAGCCTGATGCCTTATCCCGTCTGTTTAGTTCTTCTGTGGCTTCTACTGATCCCGAGGGGATTCTTCCTTATGGGCGTGTTGTCGGGTTGACAGTCTGGGGAATTGAAAGACAGGTTAAGCAAGCACTCACGCACACTGCGTCGCCGCGCGCTTGTCCTAGGAACCTCCTTTTCGTTCCTGTTTCCACTCGTCTGGCTGTTCTTCAGTGGGCTCACTCTGCCAAGTTAGCTGGTCATCCCGGTGTTCGAGGCACTCTTGCGTCTATTCGCCAGCGCTTTTGGTGGCCGACTCAGGAGCGTGACACGCGCCGTTTCGTGGCTGCTTGTTCGGACTGCGCGCAGACTAAGTCGGGTAACTCTCCTCCTGCCGGTCGTCTCAGACCGCTCCCCATTCCTTCTCGACCATGGTCTCACATCGCCCTAGACTTCATTACCGGTCTGCCTTTGTCTGCGGGGAAGACTGTGATTCTTACGGTTGTCGATAGGTTCTCTAAGGCGGCACATTTCATTCCCCTCGCTAAACTTCCTTCCGCTAAGGAGACGGCACAAATCATTATCGAGAATGTGTTCAGAATTCATGGCCTCCCGTTAGACGCCATTTCAGACAGAGGCCCGCAATTCACGTCACAGTTTTGGAGGGAGTTCTGTCGTTTGATTGGTGCGTCCGTCAGTCTCTCTTCCGGGTTTCATCCCCAGTCTAACGGTCAAGCAGAGAGGGCCAATCAGACGATTGGTCGCATACTACGCAGCCTTTCTTTCAGAAACCCTGCGTCTTGGGCAGAACAGCTCCCCTGGGCAGAATACGCTCACAACTCGCTTCCTTCGTCTGCTACCGGGTTATCTCCGTTTCAGAGTAGTCTGGGTTACCAGCCTCCTCTGTTCTCTTCCCAGCTTGCCGAGTCCAGCGTTCCCTCCGCTCAAGCGTTTGTCCAACGTTGTGAGCGCACCTGGAGGAGGGTGAGGTCTGCACTTTGCCGCTACAGGGCACAGACTGTGAGAGCCGCCAATAAACGCAGGATTAAGAGTCCAAGGTATTGTTGCGGCCAGAGAGTGTGGCTTTCCACTCGCAACCTTCCTCTTACGACAGCTTCTCGTAAGTTGACTCCGCGGTTCATTGGTCCGTTCCGTGTCTCCCAGGTCGTCAATCCTGTCGCTGTGCGACTGCTTCTTCCGCGACATCTTCGTCGCGTCCATCCTGTCTTCCATGTCTCCTGTGTCAAGCCCTTTCTTCGCACCCCCGTTCGTCTTCCCTCCCCCCTCCCGTCCTTGTCGAGAGCGCACCTATTTACAAGGTACATAAGATCATGGACATGCGTTCTCGGGGACGGGGTCACCAATACTTAGTGGATTGGGAGGGTTACGGTCCTGAGGAGAGGAGTTGGGTTCCGTCTCGGGACGTGCTGGACCGTTCACTCATTGATGATTTCCTCCGTTGCCGCCAGGATTCCTCCTCGAGTGCGCCAGGAGGCGCTCGGTGAGTGGGGGGGTACTGTCATGTTTTGTCATTAATTATCATGTCTTGTCCCTGTGCTTCCCCTTCTATTCGTTTCCCTCTGCTGGTCTTATTAGGTTCTTTTCCTCTTTCTATCCCTCTCTCTCCCCCTCCCTCTCTCACTCTCTCGCTCTCTCTTCTCTCTATCGTTCCGTTCCTGCTCCCAGCTGTTCCTATTCCCCTAATCATCATTTAGTCTTCCCACACCTGTTCCCGATCCTTTTCCCTGATTAGAGTCCCTATTTCTCTCCTTGTTTTTCGTTCCTGCCCTGTCGGATCCTCATCTATAATTCACCGTGCTGTGTCTATGTTTTGCCCTGTCGTGTCGTGTTTCCCTCAGATGCTGCGTGGTGAGCAGGTGTCTGAGTCTGCTAGGTTCAAGTGCCTTCCCGAGGCAACCTGCAGTTCTCGATCAAGTCTCCAGTCTGTTCTCGTCTTTACGAGTAGTATTATGCTTTTTGTTTTGTAAAGTTTCTTACTGGATTAAATACTCTGTTTTCGCCAAGTCGCTTTTGGGTCCTCATTCACCTGCATGACAGAGACCATGGTCAAGAGGGAATGGAAAGCGGTCTGAGACGACCGGCAGGAGGAGAGTTACCTGACTTAGTCTGCGCGCAGTCCGAACAAGCAGCCACGAAACGGCGCGTGTCACGCTCCTGAGTAGGCCACCAAAAACGCTGGCGAATAGAAGCAAGCGTACCCCGAACGCCGGGGTGGCCAGCTAACTTGGCAGAGTGAGCCCACTGAAGAACGGCCAGACGAGTAGAAACGGGAACGAAAAGAAGGTTACTAGGACAAGCGCGCGGCGACGGAGTGTGAGTGAGTGCTTGCTTTACCTGTTTCTCAATTCCCCAGACAGTCAACCCGACAACACGCCCCTCAGGGAGAATCCCCTCGGGGTCGGTAGAGGCTACAGAAGAACTGAAGAGACGCGATAAAGCATCAGGCTTGGTGTTCTTAGTGCCCGGACGATAAGAAATCACGAACTCGAAACGAGCGAAAAACAACGCCCAACGAGCCTGACGCGCATTGAGTCGTTTGGCAGAACGGATGTACTCAAGGTTCTTATGGTCAGTCCAAACGACAAAAGGAACGGTCGCCCCCTCCAACCACTGTCGCCATTCGCCTAGGGCTAAGCGGATGGCGAGCAGTTCGCGGTTTCCCACATCATAGTTACGTTCCGACGGCGACAGGCGATGAGAAAAATACGTGCAAGGATGGACCTTATCATCAGAATGGGAGCGCTGGGACAGAATGGCTCCCACGCCCACCTCTGACGCGTCAACCTCGACAATGAATTGTTTAGTGACGTCAGGAGTAACAAGGATAGGAGCGGATGTAAAACGCTTCTTGAGGAGATCAAAAGCTCCCTGGGCGGAAACGGACCACTTAAAGCACGTCTTGACAGAAGTAAGGGCTGTGAGAGGGGCTGCCACTTGACCGAAATTACAAATGAAACGCCGATAGAAATTCGCGAAACCGAGAAAGCGCTGCAGCTCGACACGTGACTTAGGGACGGGCCAATCGCTGACAGCATGGACCTTAGCGGGATCCATCTGAATGCCTTCAGCGGAAATAACAGAACCGAGAAATGTGACGGAGGAGACATGAAAAGCGCACTTCTCAGCCTTCACATAAAGACAATTCTCTAAAAGGCGCTGGAGAACACGTCGAACGTGCTGAACATGAATCTGGAGTGACGGTGAAAAAATCAGGATATCGTCAAGGTAAACGAAAACAAAGATGTTCAGCATGTCTCTCAGTACATCATTCACTAATGCCTGAAACACAGCTGGAGCATTAGCGAGACCGAACGGCAGAACCCGGTATTCAAAATGCCCTAACGGAGTGTTAAACGCCGTTTTCCACTCGTCCCCCTCCCTGATGCGCGCGAGATGGTAAGCGTTACGAAGGTCCAACTTAGTAAAGAACCTGGCTCCCTGCAGAATCTCGAAGGCTGACGACATAAGGGGAAGCGGATAACGATTCTTAACCGTTATGTCATTCAGCCCTCGATAATCCACGCAGGGGCGCAGGGTACCGTCCTTCTTCTTAACCAAAAAAAACCACGCTCCGGCTGGAGAGGAAGAAGGCACTACGGTACTGGCGTCGAGAGCAACAGACAGATAATCTTCGAGAGCCTTACGTTCGGGAGCCGACAGAGAGTATAGTCTACCCCGGGGGGGAGTGGTCCCCGGAAGGAGATCAATACTACAATCATACGACCGGTGAGGAGGAAGGGAGGTGGCCCTGGACCGACTGAAGACCGTGCGCAGATCATGATATTCCTCCGGCACCCCTGTCAAATCACCAGGCTCCTCCTGTGAAGAGGGGGCAGAAGAAACAGGAGGGATAGCAGACAGTAAACATTTCACATGACAAGAAACGTTCCAGGATAGGATAGAATTACTAGACCAATTAATAGAAGGATTATGACACACTAGCCAGGGATGACCCAAAACAACAGGTGTAAAAGGTGAACGAAAAATCAAAAAGAAATGGTTTCACTATGGTTACCAGAAACTGTGAGGGTTAAAGGTAGTGTTTCACATAATATACTGGGGAGAGGACTACCATCCAAGGCGAACATGGCCGTGGGCTCCCCTAACTGTCTGAGAGGAATGTCATGTTCCCGAGCCCAGGCTTCGTCCATAAAACAGCCCTCAGCCCCAGAGTCTATCAAGGCACTGCAGGAAGCTGCCGAACCGGTCCAGCGTAGATGGACCGACAAGGTAGTACAGGATCTTGACGGAGAGACCTGAGTAGTAGCGCTCACCAGTAGCCCTCCGCTTACTGATGAGCTCTGGCTTTTACTGGACATGAAATGACAAAATGTCCAGGGGAACCGCAATAGAGACAGAGGCGGTTGGTGATTCTCCGTTCCCTCTCCTTAGTCGAGATGCGAATACCCCCCAGCTGCATGAGCTCAACACCTGAGCCAGTGGGGGGAGATGGTAGTGATGCGGAGAGGGGGGACACTGTTAACGCGAGCTCTCTTCCACGAGCTCGGTGACGAAGATCTACCCGTCGTTCTATGCGGATGGCGAGTTCAATCAAAGAATCCAAGCTGGAAGGAACCTCCCGGGAGAGAATCTCATCCTTAACCTCAGCGTGGAGACCCTCCAGAAAACGAGCGAGCAACGCCGGCCCGTTCCAGTCACTGGAGGCAGCAAGAGTGCGAAACTCTATAGAGTAATCCGTTATGAATCGATCACCTTGACATAGGGAAGCCAGGGCCCTGGAAGCCTCTTTCCCAAAAACTGAACGATCAAAAACCTGTATCATCTCCTCTTTAAAGTTCTGATACTCGTTAGTACACTCAGCCCTTGCCTCCCAGATTGCCGTGCCCCACTCACGAGCCCGTCCAGTAAGGAGAGATATGACGTAGGCGATACGAGCTCTACCCCTTGAGTATGTGTTGGGCTGGAGAGAGAACACAATATCACACTGGGTGAGAAACGAGCGGCATTCAGTGGGCTGCCCAGAGTAACACGGTGGGTTATTAATTCTGGGCTCCGGAGACTCGGAAGCCCAGGAAGTAGCTGGTGGATCGAGACGGAGATTGTGAAACTATTTTGAGAGGTCGGAGACCTGAGCGGCCAGGGTCTCAACGGCATGCCGAGCAGCAGACAATTCCTGCTCGTGTCTGCCGAGCATCGCTCCCTGGATCTCGACGGCTGAGTAGCGAGGATCCGTAGTCGCTGGGTCCATTCTTGGTCGGATTCTTCTGTTATGCAGGTGAGTGAGGACCCAAAAGCGACTTAACAGAAACTGAGTTTATTAAAGTCCAAACAGAGATAACATAATCCTCAAACCTTTACAGGAAATGTCCAAACGGGGAAAACATAAATCCTCTAGTTGTTGAGGGGAATTGCAGGACAAGCTGCAACAGACTGCAGGTCCCTTCGGGTAGGCGCGGGCCGTAGCGGACAGAGACACCTGCTCACACGCAGCATCTGATGATAAGGCAAAACAGGACAGGACGGAACAAGGACACAGCAAACAACAAACAGCAAACAGCAAACAGCAAACAGCAAACAGCAAACAGCAAACAGCAAACAAGAATCAGACAAGGACAGAGCCAGAAACCGAGAGAGAAATAGGGACCTAATCAGAGGGCAAAATAGGGGACAGGTGTGAGAGAGTAAACGAGGTCGTTAGGAGAATGAGGAACAGCTGGGAGCAGGAACGGAACGATAGAGAGAGAGAGGGATAGAGAGAGAGAAAGAAACCTAATACGACAGCAGGGGGAAATGAAGAGAAGAGAAAGCACAGGGACAAGACATGACAATACATGACAGTTCCCCTTGCTCTGCAAGGGCCGTGGCTTTTGTGGAGAGATGGGTAATGATGCTTCATGGGTGACTGTTGTTGATGTGTGCAGAAGGTCCCTGGTTCGCGCCCGGGTATGGGCGAGGGGACGGTTTAAAATTATACTGTTACACTTGGGGTTATTGTCTTGGTGGAAGTTCCACTTCAGCCTCCTGGCAATGTCCTGGTACTTGGTAAAGTTCATGATGCCGTTGACAATAAGGGCCCCAAGACCAGTGGAAGCAAAATAGCCCCATAACATCAAAGATCCACCACCATATTTTACAATAGTTATGAGGTTCTTTTCTGCATATGCATCCTTCTTTCAACCCAAAACCCACCACTGGTGTGTGGCCAAAGAGCTCTATTTTTTATTTAATCTGGCAATAGACCCGTTTCAATCCAAGTGCTACAAGCAAAAATGAAAGCCGATGGCATTGAGGTCACTGGCTTCAACAATAAGTGCATAGATGACGTTGTCCCAACGGTGACTGTACATACATACTCCAACCAAAAGTCATGAATTACAGGCAACATTCGCACTGAGCTAAAGGGTAGAGCTGCCACTTTCAAGGAGTGGGACTCTAACCCGGAAGCTTATAAGAAATCCTGCTATGCCCTCCGACGAACCATCAAACAGGCAAAGTGTCAATACAGGACTAAAATCGAATCGTACTACACCAGCTCCGACGCTCGTCGGATGTGGCAGGGCTTGCACAAGCCTACCAGACACAAGCCTACCAGACGAGCAAAATAACTTCTATGCTCGCTTCGAGGCAAGTAACACTGAAACATGCTTGAGAGCATTAGCTGTTCCCGATGACTGTGTGATCACGCTCTCCACAGCCGATGTGAGTAAGACTTTTAAACAGGTCAACATTCACAAGGCCGTAGGGCAAGACGTTTTACCAAGACGTGTACTCCAAGCATGTGCTGACCAACTGGCAAGTGTCTTCACTGACATTTTCAACCTCTCCCTGTCTTAGTTTGTAATACCAACATGTTTCAAGCTGACCACCATAGTCCCTGTGCCCAAGAACACTAAGGTAACCTGCCTAAATGACTTCCGACCCATAGCACTCACGTCTGTAGCCATGAAATGCTTTGAAAGGCGGGACATGGCTCACATCAACACTATTATCCCTAGACCCACTCCAATTTGCATACCGCCCCAACAGATCCACAGATGATGCAATCTCTATTGCACTCCACACTGCCCTTTCCCACCTGGACAAAAGGAACACCTACATGAGAATGCTATTCACTGACTACAGCTCAGCGTTCAACACCATAGTGCCCTCAAAGCTCATCACTAAGCTAAGGACCCTGGGACTAAACACATCCCTCTGCAACTGGATCCTGGACTTCCTGACAGGCCGCCCCCAGGTGGTAAGGGTAGGTAATAACACATCTGCCACACTCCATTGTCATTTGCATTCATTGTTTTCAATTGTGGTTTTGTCCCAGTCTCTTCTAATGTGTTCTGCACAGCTTGTGAGAGTCGCAGAGGGAAATAGCATTCTGGAGAGTCAGCTTTCAGGAAAAACATCAAAACTAAATAAAATAAAATAAAAAATATACAATAGGTGTAGACCTTACAGTGAAATGCTTACTTACAAGCCCTTAACCAACAATGCTTTAAGAATTTAATAAGAAATACGTGTTAAGAAATACATTGAAATGAAAAGATAAATAATTAAACAGCAGCAGTAAAACAACAATAGTTAGGATATATACAGGTGATACCGGTACAGAGTCAATGTGCGGGGGCACCGGTTAGTCGAGGTAATTGAGGTAATATGTCCATGTAGGTAAAGTGACCATGCATAGATAATAAACAGAGAGTAGATAGCAGTGTAAAAGAGGGGTCTGGGTAACCCTTTGATTAGCTGTTCAGGCATCTTATGGCTTGGGGGGAGAAGCTGTTAAGAAGCCTTATGGACCTAGACTTGGTGCTCCGGTACCACTTGCTGTGCGGTAGCAGAGAGAACAGTCTATGACTAGGGTGGCTGGAGTCTTTGACAATTTGGAGGACCTTCTTCTGACACCACCTGGTAAAGAAGTCCGGGAAGTTTGGCCCCAGTGATGTACTGGGCCGTACGCACTATCCTCAGTAGTGCCTTGGAGGCCCAGCAATTGCCATCAGGCAGGGATGCTCTCAATGGTGCAGCTGTAGAACTTTTTGATGATCTGAGGACCATTCCAAATCTTTTCAGTCTCCTGAGGGGGAATAGGCTTTGTCGTACCCTCTTCACGACTGTCTTAGTGTGTTGTTGGTGATGTGGACATCAAGGAACTTGACGGTCTCAACCTGCTCCACCGCAGCCCGTCGATGAGAATGGGTGGAGTATTCGGTCCTCCTTTTCCTGTAGTCCACAATCATCTCCTTTGTCTTGATCACATACTCGGTCCATTCAACAGTTTCAGATGAATATGTGTGAAAAAAAGGACTGGGGGCGGGAGGGCGAAATATACTTCTCTCATGTGCAAAGATACTCAAAAGGGGTGATGATATTAATTAACAATAATTTTGATCCAAATGTGCAAATTTTCTTAACAGATCCGCAAGGTAGACGGATGATTTTAAGTATGTTATTGTGTTATTCTCGTTGGCACCAAAAGTTTAAAAAGTCTTGATAGGGGACAGAATGTGGTGGGCCATCAAATCATTAGCATATATATATTACTCTAACAGAATTTCCACATGTGCGAGGATATTGGAAAATTTATCAAAGCCTATTGGGTGATAACTTGTTTCTAATTAGGACAGACTAATTTATAACGGACTTTTTCTGACATAGGTACAGCAAATACCCTTATTGTATGGGATACTTTTAAATATGCCTTTAGAGGCCATGCCATTCAGTACTCATCTCTAAAACAGAAGCAAAAGAGTCCACATTAACAAAGGACATGACAGGACTAATAGTAGAGATAGATAGAAATAAAGACTGTACCATACAGGCACAGAATATTTTAGAGAAAAAACACTAATAAATGGAGGAACTTATTGAAGAAAGATCAAGTGTAATATATTATAAAAATAAAGCGCACTGGATGGAATATGTATATATATATATATATTTTTTTATTTATTTATTTATTTTATTTTATTTTATTATTATTATTTTTTTTAATCTTCAACATTGAAATGCTACCAAAAATAATTTACTGAATCTTGTTACAAATGATGGAGTGATTCACCAAACAATATTTTGATAGAGGAAGCAAATTACCTTAAGCATATGTTTTCGTTTCAGTCTCCTCCATCTCCACTAACCAAAGATCATTTTATGGATTGTTTTTCTATTAATATTGTAAAATTATTAACGGCTGTACAGAAAGACGCATGTGAAGGCCAAATTACAGAGGAGGAAATTCTTGATGCAATTAAAGCCTTTAAATCCAGGAAATCTCCAGGGTTGGATGGCATACCAGTGGAGGTATACCAAACCTTTTTTGATATACTCAGAGGAACGTTATTAGCATGTTTTAATCACTCCTACAAAAATGGTAGATTATCAGATACTCAACTAGAAGGTCTGATTTCATTATTACTGAAACAGTATTCAACTTGTAAATATAAAGATCCGGTCCATTTCAAAAATTGGAGGCTCCTTATACTTCAGTGTTGTCATGCAGAAATTCTAGTAAAATGCATAGCGCACAGAATTGAAAAGGTATTGTCGGATATTATTCATCCTAATCAGATCCTAATCAGGTTTTTCACATGGTCTATACAGATTTGGTCTTGGTAGATTTGCAGTGGTCTGATACTCCTTCCAGATCAATATTATCGCGTGCACAGTGCTTCTTGGGATGTTTAAAGCTTGGGAAACCTTTTTGTATCCAAATCCGGCTTTAAACTGCTTCAAAACAGTATCTCGGACCTGCCTGTTGTGTTCCTTGTTCTTCGTGATGCTCTCTGCGCTTTTAACGGACCTCTGAGACTATCACAGTGCAGGTGCATTTATACGGAGACTTGATTACACACAGGTGGATTGTATTTATCATCATTAGTCATTTAGGTCAACATTGGATCATTCAGAGATCCTCACTGAACTTCTGGAGAGAGTTTGCTGCACTGAAAGTAAAGGGGCTGAATCATTTTGCACGCCCAATTTTTCAGTTTTTGATTTGTTAAAAAAGTTTGAAATATCCAATAAATGTCGTTCCACTTCATGATTGTGTCCCACTTGTTGTTGATTCTTCACAAAAAAATACAGTTTTATATCTTTATGTTTGAAGCCTGAAATGTGGCAAAAGGTCGCAAAGTTCAAGGGGGCCGAATACTTTCGCAAGGCACTGTATATCTGAACTGGTTCTCTAGCAGATAAGTAAGAATGTCTCACCCCATGTTCAAGAATGGCCATATTCCTTTTATTCAGATTACAACCTCTCACTTTTTTATTTTTAAAATAAATTAAAGCCTTAGAAAGTTGATTGCAATTTCAGTTGAATCCATCTGAAAATACAAATAATACCAAAAATATTGGGGTTAACTCAAATACACTAATTGATAGAAAATCATTATTTACATAAGTATTCAGACCCTTTGCTATGAGACTCAAAATTGATCTCTGGTGCATCCTGCACCATTGGTCATCCTTGAGATGTTTCTACAACTTGATTTGAGTCCAACTGTGGTAAATTCAATTGATTGGACATGATTTGGAAAGGCACACACATAAGGTCCCAAAGTTGACAGTCATTGTCAGAGCAAAAACCAAGTCACGAGACTAAAGTAATTGTCTACTTAAATAAAGGTTAAATAAAAGATAAATAACTACAAAATTGTCCGTAGAGTTCTGAGACAGGAGTTGTGTATTATTTCACCTTTATTTAACCAGGTAGGCCAGATGAGAACAAGTTCTCATTTACATCCACGACCTGGCCAAGATAAAGCAAAGCAGTGTGACAAAAACAACAACACAGAGTTGCACATAAACAAATGTACAGTCAATAACACAAAATAAAATAAAAATATAAAAATACATGTACAGTGTGTGGAAATGTAGAAGGTAGGCAATAAATAGCCCCTAGAGGTGAAAATAATTACAATTTAGAATGAATACTGGAGTGATAGATGGGCAGATGATGTGCAAGTAGAGATACTGGGGTGCAAAAGAGCAAGAGGGAAAGTAATAATATGGGAGTGAGGTAGTCGGGTGTGCTATTTACAGATTGGTTGTGTACAGGTACAATGATCGGTAAACTGCTCAGACAGCTGATGCTTGAAGTTAGAGAGGGAGATATAAGACTCCAGCTTCAGAGAGCTTCAGTGAGCTGAGATAAGGCTGGGCTTGGTCCTTCTGTAGCTCAGTTGGTAGAGCATGGCGCTTGTAACGCCAGGGTAGTGTGTTCGATCCCTGGGACCACCCATACGTGGTCCCAGGGTCCCACTCATGCACACATGACTGTAAGTCGCTTTGGATAAAAGCGTCTGCTAAATGGCATATATATATATACCTAGCAAAGACTTATAGATGACCTGGAGCCAGTGGGTTTGGCGACGATATGTAGTGAGGGCCAGCCAACAAGAGCATACAGGTCGTAGGGGTAGGTAGTATATGGGGCTTTGGTGATAAAAAGGATGGCATTGTGATAGACTACGTCCAGTTTGCATGAGTAGAGTGTTGGGTGCTATTATGTAAATGACATCGCCGAAGTCAAGGATCGGTAGGATAGTCAGTTTTACGAGGGTATGTTTGGTGGCATGAGTGAAATGGGAAGCAGATTCTAGATTTAATTTTGGATTGGAGATGCTTAATGTGAGTCTGGAAGGAGAGTTTACAGTCTAACCATACATCTAGGTATTTGTAGTTGTCCGTATTCTAGGACATAACTGTCCAGAGAAGTGATGCAAGTCGGGAGGGTGCGGGCAGCGATCGGTTGAAGAGCATGCATTTGGTTTTACTAGCATTTAAAAGCAGTTGGAGGCCACGGAAGGAGTGTTGTATGGCTTTGAAGCTCGTTTGGAAGTTTGTTAGCACAGTGTCCAAAGAAGGGCCAGATGTATACAGAATGGTTTCATCTGCGTAGAGGTGGATCAGAGACCAGAAGCATCACCAGCAGCTAGAGCGACATCAATGATATATACAGAGAAAAGAGTCGGCCCGAGAATTGAACCCTGTGGCACCCCCATAGAGACCAGAGGTCCAGACAACAGGCCCTCCGATTTGACACACTGAACTCTATCTGAGAAATAGTTGGTGAACCATGCGAGGCAGTCATTTGAGAAGCCAAGGCTATTGAGTCTGCCAATAAGAATGCGGTGATTAACAGAGTCGAAAGCCTTGGCCAGGTCGATGAAGACAGCTGCACAGTACTGTCTTTTATCAATGGTGGTTATGATATCGTATATTGATATTTAGAAATGCAGGGCAGGATGGAAATAGGTCTATAACAGTTTGGGTCTAGAGTATCTCCCCCCTTTGAAGAGGACGATGACTGCGGCAGCTTTCCAATCTTTGGGGATCTCAGATGACACGAAAGAGAGGTTGAATAGGCTAGTAATTGGGGTTGCAACAATTTCGGCGGATATCTGGACCCTGGAGAGGTCTAGCCCAGCTGATTTGTTGGGATCCAGATTTTGCAGTTCTTTCAGAACATCAGCTGTCTGTATTTGGGTGAAGGAGAAGAGGGGGGGGGGTCAAGTTGCTGCAGGGGGTGCTGAGATGTTGGCCAGGGTAGGGATAGCCAGGTGGAAAGCATGACCAGCCGTGGAAAAATGCTTTTTTGGAATGATCAATTATCGTAGAGTTATCGGTGGTGACAGTGTTGTGTCGAGGCACAGATCTGTGGAAAGGTACTACATTTTTTTAGCATTGAAGGTCCCCAAAAACACAAAGGCCTCCATCATTTTTAAATTAAAGAAGTTTGGAACCACCAAGTCTCTTCCCAGAGCTGGCTGTTCGGCCAAACTGAGCAATCGGGGGAAAAGGGCCTTGGTCAGAGAGGTGACCAGGAACCCGATGGTCACTCTGACAGATCTCTAGCATTCCTCTGTGGAGATGGGAGAACCTTCCAGAAGGACAACCATCTCTGCAGCACTCCACCAATCAGGCCTTTATGGTAGAGTGGCCAGACGGAAGCCACTCCTGAGTAAAAGGCACAACAGCCCACTTGGAGTTGGCACCTAAAGGACAGTCAGACCATGAGAAACAAGATTCTCTGGTCTAATGAAACCAAGATTGAACTATTTGGCCTGAATGCCAAGCATCACATCTGCAGGAAGCCTGGCACCATCCCTACGGTCATGCTGTGATGGTGTTTTTCAGCGGCAGGGACTGGGACACTAGTCAGGTTTGAGTGACTGATGAACAGAGTAAAGTACAGAGAGATCCTTGATGGAAACTTGCTCAAGAGTGCTCAGGGCCTCAGACTGATGTGATGGTTCACCTTCCAACAGAACAATTATCCTAAACAAGACAAGGCAGGAGTAGCTTCGGGACAAGTCTCTGAATGTCCTTGAGTGACACAGCCAGAGCCCGGACTTGAACGGGATTTAACATCTCTGGAGAGACCTGAAAATAGCTGTGCAGCAACGCTCCCCATCCAACCTGACAGAGCTTCAGATGTTCTTTAGAGAAAAATTGGAGAAACTCCCCAAATACAGGTGTACCGTCCTGCAAAGCTGTCATCAAGGCAAAGGGTGGCTACTTTGAAGAATCTAAAATATGTTTTGATTTGTTTAACACCTTTTTGTTTACTACATGATTCCATATGTGTGATTTCATAATTTTGATGTCTTCACTATTATTCTACAATGTAGAAAAACCCTTGAATTTGTAGGTGTCCAAACATTTGACTGGTACTGAATATGTTTTCGTACTCGTTGCCTGATTTATGAACCATTTTTTCTCTTTTCATTTGTGAGTTCTTTGCCTCTGCCCGTGTTGATGGATGACAAAGGGATTTTACATGTGTTACCTCATTTTTATACCCCAGTAAAACAGGAAGCCATGGAAGGCCACAATACAGTTCCTTAAACTGAGATTCATTTTCAAAAGTAGAATGATGTAACTTGGTTTGTTTTGATTTTTTTTAGGGGTGCCAACAATTTTGACACCTATCTTTTTGAGAGAAAAAAGTATTAATTCTTAAACAAAATCTATCTCTGAACAATTGTATTAGTGTAATTTGTACTATCTATTTATACATTATTTTTTTCCCTAATTTTTATCAAGTGTGCAAATCATTTTGGACCTGACTGTAGGAACAAAGGAGCAATTTACTAAGAGAGAGAATTAGCTCAGGCCTTTGCTGATTCCATGCGAAAGGGAATTGTTTTAATTGTTTAACATATTAAGAGCCAAAGTCCTTTTGTGTGGAGATGTGGAGCGCTAAAACCAGTTTTCATGACTGAGAGTGACAGTACACAGCGGGGAGACAGTGGGTTAGTGTTTGTGCTCTACTGTATGTGGGCAGCATTCCCTCAGTGCTGTTCATACAGTAGGTGAGAATCTTTTAAACTTCTCCTTTTCAGAGGAACAGAGGTTTTTAATCTTTCACCTGCTAGCCACAGGAAAGCCTCTGCTCTGCTCTCTGCTTAGATAATGACTGAAGCTCTACCAATTTGTCCCTGAGTCTATCAAACAGTGACACATCAGAGTTTATCGCCACCTCTCCTTATTAAAATACTCTTTTAATATATTTTACTGTCTTGTGTACTTTATGGATGTTTTCACATTATTGTTAAATACAGTACTGTAGGTGTGGAGTTTGTGCTCTTTTGGTTCAACAGTAAGCGATCTTTGTTTAGTCCCGTGGGAAGCAGTGTGATACACATTTTAGCTTAGTTTTCAGTGTCCGTGGGTTTACTTTCATAAGCATTGGTCTTTATAAGTGGGCTTATCCATAGTGAGGAAATGTTTGCTTACGAATCAATGAGTCCAGACTGTAGGATTTGAGAGGGTGGCGCAGAATGCCACAGACTGACAGGCTAGATCCCTCTCTAATAATGGCTTTAGGAGGATCTTAAGGTATATTCCAACAATCGACACACATCCTTCTGCTCTATGTTATTCTATAGACCATTGATCCTTTATTGATATAGGCAAAGCCATATCTGTATGTGCATTTCATATAGTCCATGAGCCAGACTATTAGTTTCTTCCTTGTGAAAGGGCAAGGACAGAGTACAAGGGAATGTTTCTCATTAGTGAGGATTGGCTTGGTTAACTCTGTGTTGGGCTTTTCCTGTTGATCTTTTACAAGCAGCAGTGTCCGCTTCAGAGACTTACAAGCTTTTTGTTTATATACCATTGGATCAGGGACATAAAGGGGTCTGCCTAGCTTATTCGAGAAGCCGGTAGAATGTCAAAGACAAGCTGTCTGACTGTTATGATCCCGTCCTTATTGTGACTGGAAACTGGGGGGTGAGGGGAGGGTAACAAATGAGCAGGTTGGTCCTTCTGTAGCTCAGTTGGTAGAGCATGGCGCTTGTAACGCCAGAGTAGTGGGTTTGATCCCCGGGACCACCCATACGTAGAATGTATGCACACATGACTGTAAGTCGCTTTGCATAAAAGCGTCTGCTAAATGGCATATATATTATTGACGTTTATTGGCATGAATCTTTCCCTGGAGGCAGAACTGAGCGTTTTCTGTCAGGTGTGCCAGCTGCAAAGTAAAAAAAAAATGCTTTTTGGTCTTAATTTAGGGTTAGGCATTAGGGTAATAGTGTGGTTAGGTTTAAAAATCTTATTTCATGACTTTGTGGCTTTGCCAGCTAATGACCACTGCAGAGCTGCCTCCACAGCAAGATTCATGACAATAAATGCCAACCTGCAACACATGATAGAGTGTGTTGGCACATTACTTATCAGAGTGTGTTGGCACATTACTTATCAATCTGATGAATTGATAGATGGAAAGTCCACCTATGCGTCTATCCGTCTGACCATATGTCTGTTGTGCGTTTGAATATACATGTGTGACATTGTGTCTCATTGTGCATCAGAATCATCTTTCTCCTTCTGTTCAGTCAGTTGGATGTCAATGTTGGCTGTCAGTGTCAAGCTGGGGAGGGACAGGTAATGGCTTTGAGGAGAGAGAGAGAGAGCTCATGTTCTCTCATTCTGCACCTTTGCCTTTTTCACCACTCTTTTGTGCTTTCGTAGTTTCTCCCCAACCCTGTTCACGTTGTCCCACCTTATCATCCCTTTTCTAATCCCTTTCCAGCACCTTCCCCGCCTCAGGTGGTCAGACAGAGACAGAAATTGAAAGAGGAAAGATAAATGAAAAGAACAGTAGATGTGCCTTTTGGCTGATGGCGGGGAAACGGCCCACGTTGTTTTATTAATTTCCTCAGTGTTTCTAAAGAGATGACAAACCCCTTGTGAATAGTACCCATAACCATAATATGCCAATGTGCATTGTCTTAAGACCTGTATCAAATAAATCAAATAACGCACACTTTTTTTTACACCTGTTTGTGTGCGTATGTGTGCCCTCTTCTTCTATAATATAATAATAATATATGCCATTTAGCAGACGCTTTTATCCAAAGCGACTTACAGTCATGTGTGCATACATTCTACGTATGGGTGGTCCCGGGGATCGAACCCACTACCCTGGCATTACAAGCGCCATGCTCTACCAACTGAGCTACAGAAGGACCATAAGTATTCTTCTCTCTTCTCTGATGTATGTGTCGTCATCTTTAATCTTCCTGTCCCATTGTTCTCTATAGACCACAGGTGAGTGGGAGCAGCCCCTGCAGAATGCTGAATGACAGCAGCTGCCAAAGGTACAAACAGCAACACTACAAAAAATGAGCTTCTGTTTAATGTCAAGTGTTCATCTGTTTCCTGCTACTACAAATTGCATCACTGGTGTGAGCTTTAATCCGGGGTGGGAGGTGACATAGAGAGAGAGAGTAGAGAAAGAATGATGGACAGAAATGGATATGTGCTGTATGTATTTCTCTTTTTCATCTATTCATATGATGAGTAACTAACTCAGGAGTACCTCATTTCATCATGTACTTATTTATTTAAGCTGTAAGCTATTATGTAAGGACTAGCAAGCAGAGACCAAAACGGAAACCAATTCTTCTTCTGCCATGGGTTTATAGGTTTAGTTGAAGGACTGGAACCTAATGGTACTGACAGAAGAACACCGGGGGCTGTTCTTCACTGCCACGGAGGTAGCATAACTGAGCAGCTCAAGTGCACATGGTTGATGTTCTCATATTCTCCAATCCACACAGTGATTTAGTGAGGAGTGCACGGGAGATTGCAAAGGAATCTGAATGACAGCTTTATGATTCATTCTCCATCATGGTTCTGTCTGTCTGAAATGATCTCTGGCTATTTGCACCCCAAGTAGACCCTTAGACAAACACTGTGCTTTGTTGGAGAATAAGAGGAGAGTGGATGAGATGGGACAAATGTAGGTGGATGGTTGTTGCGAGGAGTGGGCCTTGGATATGGTTATAGGGCCAGGAGATTTCCTTATTTTTCCAATCAGTGCAAGAACAACTTTGGGCCCAAGTTGTAGTCTTTAACAATGTTTTTAATTCCCCAACTGTGGTACTCAGGGCTGTGAAAACAAAATGGGGCTCCGCAGGAAGGTGGTGTCTCGCCAGCTGTGGGGCCCCACGTGGGCCCTCTGTATTCCTGTTTTCTAGACGTCCTTTGATCAGATAATTGCCCCTCAAACCCAGAGTTTGAAGGCCCTGAGAGTCGCTATGGCGACGCGGCTCTCCATCCTCTTTTTCCATTGAGTAGTCTTTAGTGGGTCTAGCTTGTGTGGGAAGGATTGCCGGGGTTGCTGAAGGAAACAGCATGCCATGCTCCATGGGGCACAATGGCCAGTTATATTGTATCCCTTTGAAAACCAACACGAAATAACATTTTACATGTAATGCCAGTGTTAAATGAATCAGGTTCAAGGTGAAAGTTAGGTCTGTATATGATTAGAATACAGTTTTACATTTAAAATGTAAGATAAAAATGTAAGACCCTTTGCATGGGTGGACTCCTTCACCCTCTGGAGATTTGCTGAAAATCACACAGAGGGACATGTGTGTGGGTCTGTTGTTGAGTGTTTTGCACAGAGAAAAGCCCTGTGCTGAGTTGAATTGGTCTCCTACGCTGTGCAAATAGCCCATCTTTGTTGCTATGCTAATGCCCCACTACAGACCATACAATGGCTTCCAGATGCATAATGACACAATCAATCAAGCTAGCATCTTGTTTTATAGCAGTGATCAGATCACAAACACTCCAACATACACATCGCACCATCCTCTCTCTCTCTCTCTCTCTCTCTCTCTCTCTCTCTCTCTCTCTCTCTCTCTCTCTCTCTCTCTCTCTCTCTCTCTCTCCCTCTCTCTCTCTCTCTTCTTCTCATCATTTCTGTTCAGTGCACACACACTCTCTCTCTTACTCTCTCATTCTTTCTTTCTGACTTTCTCTAATGAACCCACAGAGTGCAGGTGTAATTAAAAAATATACATACACTACCATTAATGTTGCATATGACTATTGTAGCTGGAAACAGATGATTGTACGCCTATGTAGATTTCCATAAACAGAGGCCCATTATCAGCAACCATACTCCCGTGTTCCAATGGCACGTTGTGTTAGCTAATCCAAGTTTATCATTTTAAAAGGCTAATTGATCGTTAGAAAACCCTTTTGCAATTATGTTAGCACACCCGAAAACTGTTATCCTGATTAAAGAAGCAATTAAAACTAGCCTTCTTTAGACTAGTTGAGTATCTGGAGCATTAGCATTTGTGTTCGATTATAGGCTAAAAATGGCCAGAAAAAACACTTTCTTCTGAAACTATTATTTTTCTGAGAAATGAAGGCCATTCCTTGTGAGAAATTGCCAAGAAACTGAAGACCTCGTACAACGCTATGCACTACTCTCTTCACAGAACAGCGCAAACTGGCCCTAACCAGAATAGAACCAGAATAGAAGTGGAGTGAGAGTGGGATGCCCCGGTGCACAACTGAGCAAGAGGACAAATACATTAGAGTGTCTAGTTTGATAAACAGACGCCTCATAAGTCGTCAACTGGCAGCTTCATGAAATAATACCTGCAAAACACCAGTCTCAATGTCAACAGTGAAGAAGTGACTCCGGGATGCTGGCCTTCTAGGAAGAGTTGCAAAGAAAAAGTCATATTTCAGACTGGCCAATAATTTTAAAAAAAGATTAAGATGGGCAAAAGAACACAGACACTGGACAGAGGAACTCTGCCTAGAAGGCCAGTAGCCCGTTGTCGCCTCTTCTCTGTTGACGTTCACTGAGACTGGTGTTTTGCGGGTTTATTTAGTGAAGCTGCCAGTTGAGGACTTGTGAGGCGTCTGTTTCAATTTTATGTTATTTTGATGGATAAAAAATGTGCTTTTCTTTCAAAGACAAGGACATTTCTAAGTGACCGCAAACCTGTATGTCCCCCATTCATATCAGCACACACACAGACACAGACACAGACACAGACACAGACACACACGCACGCACGCACGCACGCACGCACGCACACACACACACACACACACACACACACACACACACACACACACACACACACACACACACACACACACACACACACACACACACACACACACACACACACACACACACACACACACACACACACACACACACACACACACACACACACACACACACTCATTATAGTAGGGGAGTGTCATCGGCTTACTAGGTTATTGGTTTATAAAGCTTGTTATTGTGGAGCTTTCAACTTTGACTTGCTGTCACTAGTTTTGAATTCCATTGCATTATTTGTATTTTTATATCCCTGTGACATGCCTCAATTGCTAAATACAATTTGAACTTCCTGAAATGATTCATACTGGGATAGACAATTAGCACTTCAGTGATGGACATCAACATTACGCATTAGATTTTGTGTGTGTGTGTAAGTAGTTCAGGGATGTTACTGGTGATGTCTGTGATTATCTCAACCACCAGTCTGTTGTGAAAAAAAGTGATTATTTGCTGTGGGCTTATTTGGGTATATCTCTATACACAATTATTCCTACAAGAAAAAACGAAATGATGCTTATACTTCCATAATGCTTTCTATTGCTGATAGACTTGTAAATGTAGGTGACTCAACACAAATAACTATTTCCCCCTAAAATGCTATGGCAAATGCCTAAGAGATTAATACGAAGCTCCAAGTAAGCACACAAATCAACACATAAGTACAGAAGATCCTGAAATAGGACATGGTTTATTGAACACTACAAAGCATGCTTGACATGGGCACGAGTGATCAGCTCTGACATCCTGCAAACCTGTTTATACAGCTTTGTAAAAAAAACTCCTGGTATAATAATAATATTAATAATAATACAATTCGTTTTATTAAACAACATTTACTGTCAACTGTCAACCTTTCAGTAGACCCATGTTTGACTGACTAATGCTACTGAAATGGTTGTAAGATTTGTCTTCTGCAGACATCACTCCCAACTCTGCAGTCAACCGTTTTACATCATAAACGGATTATGTAATATGCTTATGTTTTGCAGTAGTGACATTTGATTATTTTCTTAAAGGCACTTTGGAAGTCTTTGTTGAAATATGCGTAAATGATGGGGTTCAGTAGAGAGTTGGAGTACCCGAGCCAGTTAATGACGTCCTCGAGCCACTTTGGCATTTGGCACGACTGGCAAAAGGGCATTACCAGGGCGACAATAAAGAAAGGCAACCAGCAAAAGATAAAAGTGCCCATAATTATACCCAGCGTCTTCACAGTCTTGCGCTCTCTGGCCATGGCCATCTTTCTCTTTGCCTCCATGTTCTTATCTTGTCTGCTCTCAAAGAGCGGCTCGGAATTGGGGTTGTTGGGGAGTGGCAGGTTGTTTTTTGAGTTGCTGTGAACCTCGATAATCTCCAACAAATCGCCGTGCTTGACCGCACCGTTTACGCAGGGGGTTGGTTTGGGCTCCACGCTCCTCTTCCAGCTTTTACTCGGGTCCCCGTTGGTCCTCTTGTGGAAAAGAGCAGGGGACAGTGCCAAACAAGAATCAGACACTTTCTTTTTCTCTGTTTTACGCACTGTTCTCATGATTCTAAACCTGGCAGCTTTGAATATCCGTCCATATAAGACCAACATGAGTATCAACGGAATGTAGAACGCGCCGAATGTCGAGTAGATTGTGTACCAGGGGTCTCGACTTATCATGCACTGCTCGGGATTAGCTATGTCCTCCGCTTTACTACTCGGCTGGGAACGCATGATCAACATAGGTGGAACAGAGATGGAAAACCCGACAAACCAGGTGACACTGATCAAAACCGCCGCTCTTCTGGGAGTCCTCTTCTTCATATACTCTATAGGTTCGGTAATGGCCCAGTACCTGTCCAAGGCGATGGCGCAAAGGTGCAGTATAGATGATGTACAACATAACACATCTAAAGAGATGAAAATGTCACATGGTACCTGTCCGAGAGTCCACCTGTTTAAGACTTGGTAAAGGGCCGCCATGGGCAACACCAGAACCGATACCATCAGATCAGTCACGGCCAGAGACCCAATCAGATAGTTCCCTACATTCTGAAGATTTCTCTCCAGGGCGATGGCTGCAACGACACACGCGTTCCCAAACACGGCACAGAGGATAAGTACGGCAAGAAGAAAGGAGGTGAAGATTTGGGAACTTAGTTTAATCTCTGCATCAGCTGTCGAGGTTTCGTTTTGAAAATCAAATGGAAACCATGCGGCTGTAGTGTTGTTTCTTTCCTCCATGGTGATGAAAAAGGAAGCGCTCCTCAGTTACTACATGTCAGTTCCAGTGCGTAACGGAGCTCCATCCTTGGAGAGCATTTGGTGATCTGAGCTGGATTCTTTGCGCCCTTCGCATAGCATTGCATACACTCCCTGTGCCGGGGGGTGAAGACTGACGAAACTGTATATTTATACCAGTGATGGAAAATGCGTCAGTTGCCTGTGAGGTTGAAATAACGATTTTCTCTGCGCACCAACAGTTGGGTTCTCTCTGAGAGAGTGCGGGCAGTGAGATGCAGGCGCTATCATCACTGGGACATTACCAACAGGTTTTGATAGAACAGCAATGACAGTGAATTTGCATGTAATATCCCCCCTCGTCCAAACACACACACATTTGAAAGGTTTATGTATTTATTATTCATAATGTTTTGTCAAGAGCAATAACAATTATTCTCGAAAATCACAGCTTGAACGGAAACAGTAGGCTACATATGCCTATCCTTTCTCAATGCAGAAAATAATAAAAACGAATCTGCCATTGCTGTTCTTGCTTCTAAATAAAGATGTTGAATGTATATAAGTTTCCCTCAGATCAGAGAGAGGAAACTTCTACACACCTCGATGTGAGCAGCAGGGCCGATGCTGCCACCTGGCGTAGGCCCTAGATGGCAGCGTGGATGTAGGATGGTACATATTTTTTTGTTAGTATCTGACTCTCCTTAACTACAAGCAATGACGTAATTGTCCTCTAACTTTCTGTTGTCCACCAAATTCCTCTTCAATTAAAATATGAATTCCTCATTTTGAGGGAATGCAAAGGAATTTGGAAATTCCAGGTAGGATATTTTATGTCTTACTGTGCCCTCTTTTTCATTGCTGTTCTCATCTGCCACAGAATCAGACATCGGTCTCCATGGTCAAACCAGGGAAGGTGGCTATTTTCTGCTGCAGGAAGTTTCGTAAAGTCTTTGTAGACAGAACATGCATGCATCTGGTGGGTGAGAGTGGGTTACTTTTCCAGTTAGCATTGTGTATGGAAAGCACATAGGACATGATTCTAGTTATGACTCCAAAGGCAATTGTTCAGAGGCCGTATATATCAAACATCTCAGGGTAGGAGTGCTGATCTAGGATCAGTTCCCCCTGTCCATGTACTCTTATTCGGTGTGAACTAAAAGGCTAAACTGATCCTAAATCAGCACCCATACTTTGAGATGTTTACTCTGCCTTAGACTGCAAAAACATCCAAGTAATGTTGGGTGTAGGGAAATTCCACGTTAACAGATTTACAGAAAACATTGATTTCAAAGTTTAAAGGGGCAATCTGCAGTTGCTACATCCATTTTTGGACTTATACATTAATACATTAATTATATGTACCCATTGATTCTTGAAGAATATAACTTATTAATAACTTATGATCTTTAGTTCAAATGCCATACCCAATCAGAACCTGAAATATATATATATATTTTTTGTCAATGTTGGTAAAGAAAGTAAATGCAAAACAAACACTATATAACCTCAAAACATGGTTAAAACTGTAATTTTGATATCATGGAAGGTCGGTGTAACCGATGTGAAATAGCTTGCTAGTTAGCAGGGTGCGCGCTAATAGCGTTTCAATCGGTGACGTCACTCACTCTGAGACCTTGAAGTAGTTGTTCCCCTTGCTCTACAATGCTTCGAGGGTGGCTGTTGTCTATGTGTGCAGACGCTCCCTGGTTTGGGGCGAGGAGATGGACGGAAGCTATTCTGTTACACTTGCATCCATAGCTCTGTATATCAATTTGAGAGTGGCGACATTTCTCCATACCCATCCCTCAGCTTTTTACGAAACAGGGAAGAACAGTTTGTTATTGTTTCTACTGCTGATTGCCCCTTTTAACAAACCATACACGTCTATGCACAATGACTACTTTAAACAATTTACACTGAACATTTTAGACATTTACTGGAAGAACTGTGCAGATGTAAAATCTCCCTCAGTTTTTTATATGAAAACGTTTTTCTAAAACTCAGTTAAATATCTTCTCCGAATTGAGATTCAAAGAAAGAATGGGGTGCCAGCTATGACATGACACCTTCAGTTTGAATAAAATCTATTTTGGTTATTGAACTAGAGGAAGTAAAGTGGATTTACACCCTGTAACAGAATTATGGTAATTACATCATAGGTCCTTGATCTGTACTACACAGATGTTGATGTATCCTGAATAGGTAGAAATATGCAATATGCATATTTGGGTATTATTGTCACGCCCTGGCCATAGAGAGGCTTTTATTCTCTATTTTGAGAAGGGCCAGGGTGTGACTAGGGTGGGCATTCTATGTTCATTTTCTATGTTTTGGATTTCTGTGTTGTTTGGCCGGGTGTGGTTCTCAATCAAGAGGCAGCTGTCTATCGTTGTCTCTGATTGAGAACCATACTTAGGTAGCCTTTTCCCACCTGTGTGGTGTGGGTAGTTATTTTCTGTTTAGTGTGGTTTGCACCTGACAGAGCTGTTTCGGTTGTTCTTTTGTTACTTGTTGTATTTAGTGTTCAGTTTAATAAATAACATGAACACGTACCACGCTGCGCTTTGGTCCTCACCTTCTTCCACCAACAGTTGTTACAATTATTCTTCACTGGCTATTATTCTAATGATCTCCGGCCCCAAATAATACCAAATTATGAATTTACAGACGGCAAATTGTTCCCCCAAAACTAAATATAAGCGTTGATATTAGTTGGCAGGGGTCTTTAACTCAACATGATTGTGTTTTCATGTGTTTCTCATACCCTTTAATTTTATGTTAGATGTTTTCTAAGACCCCTTTTCCATCCGTTTCACCAGAAATCAAAGCCTTTACTTAATCCACATTTTTAAGATGGAAAATTGTAAAACATTTATACCTATGCTTTCATTTCCCAAAAATATAGGATCATAGCTTTCATTTGACTTCCAATTTGATATGCTCCTATGAACTTCACACATTGGTCCTCATGGGGCCTTTTACATGGAAATGCCCTGTATTAAAGGTCAGTAGCTTCAGTTCAAATAATCCTGTCATTCCCTTGTAAAATTCATGAATACAGGGACGAGAAGGAGGTAGGCTAGGGATGACGATGATGTTGACAACGACGATGGTAATGTGTTGTTGATGATTTTGTTAGCACATTGTTATGTTGTTGATGAGATGATCTAAGAATGCACAGAGCACTTTACTTATGAGGCAACTTTGGCTTGCTATACTTTTGTGCTGCTGCTAATGTTGGTCACTAGTAGGATCACTGTATATATTTGTATTGATGGCTGTTAGCCCTATGACATGATGTACTTGCTGAAACAATCTTAAGGAAGTTTGTTCTGAAGTGTCTGTCCTCTATCTGAGAAATATAAGAAGGATCAGGAAACATTTATTTTAAATTTACTATTTTCTACATTTTAGAATAATAGTGAAGACATCAAAACTATGAAATAACACATATGGAATCATATAGTAACCAAAAAAAGTGTTAAACAAAACAAAATTATATTTATATTTAAGATTCTTCAAAGTAGCCACCCTTATATTGATGACAGCTGTGCATCGTTTCTTCCACTCTTCTCTGCAGATCCTCTCAAGCTCTGTCAAGTTGGATGGGGAGCGTCGCTGCACAGTTATTTTCAGGTCTCTCCAGAGATATTTGATCGGGTTCAAGTCCGTGCTCTGGCTGGGCCAATCAAGGACATTCAGAGACTTGTCCCAAAGCTACTCCTGTGTTGTCTTGGCTGTGTGCTTAGGGTCATTGTCCTGTTGGAAGGTGAACCGTCGCCCCCGTCTGAGGTCCTGCGCGCTCTGGAGCAGGTTTTCATCAAGGATCTCTCTGTACTTTGCTCTGTTCATCTTTCCCTCAATCCTGACTAGTCTCCCAGTCCCTGGAAAACATCCTCACAGCATGATGCTGCCACCACCATGCTTCACCGTAGGGATGGTGCCAGGTTTCCTCCAGACGTGATGCTTGGAATTCAGGCCAAATAGTTCAATCTGGGTTTAATCAGACCCTAGAATCTTGTTTCTCATTGTCTGAGAGCCCTTTAGGTGCCTTTTGGCAAACTCCAAGCGGGCTGTCATATGCCTTTTACTGAGGAGTGGCTTCCGTCTGGAC
Organism: Oncorhynchus gorbuscha; assembly: GCF_021184085.1. Lineage (NCBI taxonomy): Eukaryota > Metazoa > Chordata > Actinopteri > Salmoniformes > Salmonidae > Oncorhynchus > Oncorhynchus gorbuscha. The sequence continues at coordinate 14,380,503 of NC_060192.1, forward strand.
ACTCTACCATCCTGCAGAGATAGTTGTCCTTCTGGAAAGTTCTCCCATCTCTACAGAGGAACTCTGGAGCTCTGTCAGAGCTACTATCGGTTTCTTGGTCACCTCCCTGACCAAGGCCCTTCTCCCCCCATTGCTCAGTTTGGCTGGGCGGCCAGCTCTAGGAAGAGTCTTGGTGGTTCCAAACTTCTACCATTTAAGAATAATGGAGGCCACTGTGTTCTTGGGGACCTTCAATGCTGCAGACATTTTTTGGTACCCTTCCCCGGATCTGTGCCTCGACACAATCATGTCTCTGAGCTATACAGACAATTCCTTCGACCTCACGGCTTGGTTTTTGCTCTGACATGCACTGTCAACTGTGGGACCTTATGTAGACAGGTGTGTGCCTTTCCAAATCATGTCCAATCAATTGAATGTACCACAGGTGGACTCCAATCAGGTTATAGAAACATCTCAAGGATGATCAATGGAAACAGGATGCTCAATTGACCCTCATAGCAAAGGGTCTGAATACTTATGTAAATAAGGTATTTACATATATATATTTGTTTTTATAAATTTGCAAAAATGTCTCACTTCGTCATTATGGGGTATTGTGTGTAGATTGACGATAACTTCATTTTATTTAATCCGTTTTTGAATAAGGCTGTAACGTAACAAAATGTTGGAAAGGGAAGGGTTCTGAATACTTTCCGACTGCGCTGTATTTCCATAGATTTTTTTCAACTGGAATCGGGGGACCTTAAGGCAAGTCTTGTGAGGCCTGTGGGCAACAACCGACATGTACGTGTTTGTGAGAGTCTCCCCTTTTCACAGAGATGTGTAGAAAAGAAGAACACCATCGTGTTCGTGAGAGTTTCATCTTTCCATAGAGGGGTCATAATAGCCTACTACAGACGATTTTGTGAGAATACCGATTTTCGGAATGTCTCATCATCTGACAAACATTGCTCTAGCTCTGTAACCTTTCACAACAAGCACATATTTCCTGACCGTGTCTGGAAAGGGGCAAAGTTACACATTTGTCTTTGATAATGTAGTTGCCCATCAGCTAAGCATGTAACAGTTGACAGTGGCCAATGTGGACCTACATTTACATAACATTTGAGTCATTCTTATCCAAAGTGACTTACAGTAGAGTGCATACATTTTCTCCATATTTTTCATACTGGTCCCCCGTGGGAATCAAACCCACAACCCTGACATTGCAAGCACCATGCTCTACCGACTGAGCCACACAGGAGCCAGTGTATTTCATTGAGAGACACTTACACTACTGTACAGTGTGGTCTACAGGTACTACTCTGGTTCTCGTCTGACTGACCCGTAGAAAAGAGCAACACCTTCTCTTGTGGAGGTACCCAGGTTCAAGTCACCATACGTGGCTGCTGTAAGGCTTTTCAGCCGGTGGCCGTGAAGGGTTTCTTATGAGGTTTGTCTCACTGCTTTATTGGTGCAGGGCTTGCACTGTATTTGGTGCTCATTTATAATCTGTAATATAAATATGCCCTGCTATGGTGCGCGATTCACACACTTGCACTGCACATACCAATGAAAAACATGTTAAGCAACGGTAAGGGAGACGCCTGTACTAGCGGTTGATATTTGTGTTTTGATAAAGTCATTCTTCTTGTTCCAAGAGGAGTTCAATTAGTTTTGGTTGATAGCTGTTAAACTCAAGCCCTTCCACAAAACACTCTCTTCATGGTTTGCAGACTGTCTCTGTGATATTGGTATTTTAATTGGGGGGCCTAGTGCATGTCAAAAAGCCCTCAGTTCTGCCCAAAATGAAAGACTCTCTATTGCCTCTGAGTGTTCTCTCACAATGACACTCGACAGACTGATTGGACTGCTCTCATATCATATGTGAACATCATGTGCAAAGGGAACAAAGAGATGTTAATGTCCCCTCCCCTTCCAAAATTAAAACAATGCGAGCACCTGCAAAATCATTATTTGTCCAAATGATCAGTGACAACATATAAGAGTACCTAGATGTCTACTTAAGTACCTAGATGTCTATTTAAGTACCTAAAGTACCTAGATGGCTACTTAAGTACCTAAAGTACCTAGATGTCTACTTAAGTACCTAAAGTACCTAGATGTCTACTTAAGTACCTAAAGTACCTAGATGTCTACTTAAGTACCTAGATGTCTATTTAAGTACCTAAAGTACCTAGATGTCTACTTAAGTACCTAAAGTACCTAGATGTCTACTTAAGTACCTAAAGTACCTAGATGGCTACTTAAGTACCTAGAGTACCTAGATGTCTACTTAAGTACCTAAAGTACCTAGATGTCTACTTAAGCCCCTATAGCTGCAACCCCCACATCTTCTGTAAGTCCTGCCTCCACATGCTGACCAAGAACAGGCCTGCCAACACCACATGTCCCTTATCCCGCACCGTCATCCCACACACACTTTTCCAGAAAAGTGGGCTACGGTGTGAATTTATCGTGCATACTCCTCCCAATGGTTAACTTATTGATAATGACTAGCTGTTTTATCCATACTTGTAAATGGTATAGATGCTCTTTGATGAGAGTTTTAACAAAAATGTGTTTAAATTGCCTTTTGCTTTCAGAGCTTAACCAGTCAGCTAAGACTTTCTTCCCAAAGGTCTACAAATGTCTGTCTTCCCAAAGCACAACTTTTAAAAAGCTAACTGTGTTAAATGTCCTCTTACCAACTGCCGAAAACATTTCAGCATCATTTGGGGTGAGGTATATTGTGTATTGCTTGCAGTCAGTGGTGTAAAGTATTTATGTAAAAATACTTTAACATTTTTTTTTAGGTATCAGTATTCTACTATTTCTATTTTTGACAACTTTTTCTTCACTACATTCTTCATTTTGGCTCCCGAGTGGCACAGTGGTCTAAGGCACTGCATCTCAGTGTAAGAGTCCCTGGTTCGAATCTAGGCTGCATCACATCCGGCCGTGATAGGGAGTCACATGGGGCGGCGCACAATTGGCCCAGTGTCGTCCGGGCTTGGCCGGGGTAGGCCATCGTTGCAAATACGAATTTGTTAAATAAAGGTTCAATTTAAAAAAGAAAAATAACTTTTTACTCTGTACATTTTCCCTGACACACAAAAGTACTTGTTACATTTTGAGTGCTTAGCAGGACAAAAATTGGTCCAATACACATTCTGATCAAGAGAACAACTCTGGTCATCCCTACTGCCTCTGATCTGGCGGACTGACTAAACACAAATGCTTCATTTTGTAAATCATGTTTGAGTGTTGGAGTGTGCCCCTGGCTATCTGTAAATTTGGAAAAACAAGAAAAAAATGTGCGGTATGCTTTGCATAATATAAGTCATTTGAAATTATTCATACTTTTCCTTTTGATACTTAAGTATATTTTAGCAATTTCATTTACTTTTGATACTTAAGTATGTTAGTACTTTACTGATTGACTTTTACTTGATTCATTTCCTATTACGGTATCATTACTTTTACCAAAGTATGACAATTGGGTACTTTCTGGGTGATGTAGTATTCTACATTGTGTTTATTAGTGCCTACTGTCAGGTAACTCCCCTGTCACCATATGTTACTGGAATCAAGAGCACTGCCTGAAATGTGTTTCTATTCTTTTTTTGGGATGCATTTCTATAGGTCATATTTAAAAAGTTCTCACATGAAGCAGTTGTGTAGATAGGCCTATTTCATATTTTGTGACAGTTGAGCATGTTTTACCATCAATCTTTTCACTGTCAAATCCACAATTGTTTTATGCGGGATATAAGTGTGATAGAAGTGTTATAGAAGTGAATGTGAAAGAACAAAAACTATGATTGTTCAAAAAAATCTGGTTGAGAAATAGCTTTGCACCGAGACATAATAGGCATATTTTAAGCACTTTAATATTTTTTGCAATTTTGTGTGTTCCAGGAACTCGTTGTAAATATTGTGTCATTCAGTGTATTACCAGACATATTATACCAATTTTACATAACAAATTGCCAAATCTCTGGCAAGTTACCTGTCAAGTTTACAGTTTTCATTGGTTTGCATTTGTGGTGACAATATTTTGGTTTGCTTGTAAAGTAGCCTAGGCCTATATATTTATAATCATCCCCATGTAGACCTATCGATCTCAGACATCAGTCGGGGAGGCTTCGATGTGCATGTAAACTCATGAGATCTACTTTGAGTATATTACTACTGGTCTTTGAGTGTGCTTTTACTCCTGCCAGATACGAGTAATATTTTGAGGTATTTACGTCTACTCACGTTTTCATGTGACAGACTCGCATGTTTTGGAGTCGTCGATGCCTCCAATGACCGAGCAGTGACGAATGGCAGGCTCCGAGTGTATTCGCCTCTCACGTGAAAGCACAACGGAAGACCACATTCAGCCACAGTTGGCCTTCTGCAGGGTGAAGGTGACTCGTCTAGCCGCTGAGGGGAGAGCTGCAGAGAGGGAGCTGCGAGAAGCCATCCGCTACTCGCACTCATCCTGCAAGCTGAACATTTTAGACCCTGTAGGAACATCGACAAGAGCCTCCACCTCGGCTGCGACCTCGGGGGATATTATAGATAGGCTGTCCGCTGGGTTTTATCAGTGGCTGTGTATGCATGTGTTCTGCTCCGGACGGGCGCAAGAACCGCCCCAGATCCGCTGCGAACATTTTTCAGCCCCGCAAACCACTGCAGAGGGACCCCGAACGCCGGGAGAGCACCGAGAGCACGCGGAAAGCCCAGCGGGCCGTAGGCGAATGTAGGATGGTAAGTTATGATCTATCGTTCCCTCGTTAGTCGCAATAACTATGGAGTCATCGCTGGCATACTAGTATAACAGCAGACACATTGTAACCTATATATTTCCCCCATGAAAATCACGTGTTCTATTAAACCACAAAGACAAATTAAAATGCGCAGAGACACATTTCTTACCAAGCTACATTTTTCTGCCAACTAAGTCGTAAATGTGAGTCCAGGTACCATAGAGCGATTTATATAAGACTGTCCTTTGTGTCTTAGCGCTTTAAGGTGTGATAAACAAAATAATGTATGTTGAACTCACAAGAGCATGCCACAGGGAGAGCTGGTGTAATATTACACCAATGTGCCTCAATTAGGAAGCCTATATATCGTCTATATGAATAGGCTATATTATGTAGCGCAATATTGTTATTATTCAAGTATAGGCTATATTATGATTAGTGAGGTGCAATTGGCTATGTGGCCTATACGGGTCGGGTGGCAGTCATAACATTGATCTACTGCGTGTCCACTTGCATATGCAATAATCTTGTCGCTCCCTTGAAAATGTATGGTGCTATGCGTTAACTTGCTGAAAGGGGTTATTTGTCCATGTTGCTTCTCAGACAGTCCAAGATTTCAACACTCTCGTGGCGCTGTACCGAGAACAGGTCATCACTATTGGGGAGATTTCGTCCGATTGTCCCTCTTTACGCGAGGCGTTGCACCGCACCAGGACCAAAGGATGTACCATGGCCCAAGCTGCCCATCAGAACCTCACCGTGATATCTGGATCTGGGTAAGGAATCTACGATATACGGATACAGTTTCATCAACATGATATGTTGACTTCTTCAATTGTCACTGGAACTGTCCATGGTGCTAGTGTATGTCATTTTAAGGCGCGCTATTCGAGATAACAGCTTGCTACATGGTATGAAAGTCCCGCCTACTTCCTGGATCATCTCCCACACTGTTTTGAATGGCCTTCAATACCCCTATTATATAATTAAATTTATTAAAACGCGTCATTTATGATATTATGTAACATTATATATTCGTATTAGTGGATTAATTTACTTTCACCCAATGCCTTTGAAGGTTTTCGATAAGGAAAAATATTTGGGGGTGATTTCTGGTATATCATAAAAATCAGTCACAGTTCAACAGTTAATTACCCGATTAAGTACAACACCATTGGAAATTAATGTTGACATTTCCATGTATAGGAATATAAACTTAACGTTCAACATTATTTTCCAATGGTATTGTAGGCTAATTAATCAGGTAATAAAAAAATCGTACTATGATTTATTCATTTTGATGATATATGAGAAATCACCAAAACGGGTTTGCCCTCCCTAATTTAAGATATATGTCAAACGTATCGTATTCGTGGATTAATTTTCTTCTGATCAGTAGCGGTGCGTGTATAAAATCACTGGGGAAGCAAAAGAAAAAGCAATATTACAACCTAGTATGCGTTGTGATAATTGCATTGTTTGCTCTATAACCTGTTAGTTCATATGCATTGCGACCGAGATATATAAGAGGCCGAGACAATAAGAATACATAGTACCAGGATAAATTCACACACACCTTTGTTTTACCACGAAACCGGATAGCAACCTCTGTTACATGAACTACAGCATGGTTAAGCAAGTTCATGTTTCCGATATTTTGGAATCACTAAACTATTGATTTAGAACCACAGAGTTACCGCAATTCATTTCAACTTAAACATTTCAACATCATCAAATCACCTCTGCTTAGTATAATACAGTGACAACTACAAGATACGATCATAGATACAATTTGGCTACCGGTACAAAGACCTACAAACATTTACAATGAATAGCAAAATCACAGTGATCACAAGAATGGCTTCAGTTCAAAGTCTACGTTGATACCGAACGGGGCAAGGTCTTTAAATTAAAGATCCAGGCAGCCTCTCGTTTTAAGAATATATTGTCAAGGTCACCCCCTCTCCTAGGGAGGGTGATGTGTTTGATGCCAATATAACTAAATAGAGTGGTTCGCTTCCAAAAACTGGGTACGTCGAGTTTTTGCACCTACAATTCTCTGACATTCATACTTTTAATTCGTACTTCGTATTACCCACATCATTTTTACCACAAGGACAAGTTATAAGATAAATAACTGCCCTCGTGGAGCACGTGATAACAGCTTTGATTATCTGTTTCCCTGTTAGGGGGTGTTTGAAGGATCTACATTTGTAAGTGTTATTGCATTGAGCACAGCCATTACACTTATACTTTCCATCCGGTAAAGGTGCAACTAGACGTTGTGCAGCGGTATTTTGGGGTGTTAAATCAGAGTTGACCAATTGATCTGATATTCCCGCCCCGCTAGAATACGACCATGGGAGGGTCCGAAAACATATTACCGATACTGTCATCGGATCTTTGAACGTGCCAATTTTTGAACGATTCCCTTAATTTGTTCAGAGAACTTTGAATAGTAGGCAGTAAGAACACAATAATGCTTCTTTTTACGAGACTGTCCTTGAAAGAGATCATGTCTCGATTTGTTTTGCATTTTCTCAATGGCAATATTAATCTGACAATTTTTCACCCCCTCTTCTTGAATTTTCTTTGGGTCTCAGCCATTTTTTGCAAGTTATTTTGATTCGACAGAATTGGCTGTAGGGCAAACTGTTTTTCAAGGGAAGCGGGTGACTATCAGCCCTCAGCAAACTGTTACGATCAGTAGGTTTCCTGTAAAGATCAGTGTATAGAACATTATCACGCACAAAATCAGAAGATTAAGGAAAATGATTTGAGGTGTGTCAGATTGCATAGTAAATCTCAGGTGCTCAGAACAAGAGTTAAGAAAAGCATGGAATGCCTTGAGCTGTTTTGCATCACTCCTCCATAGAACAAAAATATCATCAATGTACCGTTTCTAAATAATATAGTTAGGCAAGAAAACATTTTTGAGAGGATTGAGAATTTACTGTTTATCCATGTAACCCACATACAAAGTAGCATAGTTAGGATCCTTAAGGGATCCCATAGCAGTACCCTTCATCTGAATCTGAATAAAGAAATACTTTAGAAACATGAAATAGTTGTGTGTGAGTACCATTTCAGCCAATGTTATAATGCATGGACTGGTAGGTAGTTCAGTAGGGTCACGTTGCAGAAGAAAATGTTCTATGGTCTCAATACCGCATGGAATATTAGTGCATAATGACTCAACATCAAAGTAACTATCGAAGTATTCTCAGGGAGAGGATCAAGAGATTCAATAATAGAGATCATACTGCTGGTGTCCTTTACAAAGGAGGGGAGCTGTACTACGAGCGGTCTAATAAAATAGTCCATAAAGGGGCTGTTACTGCATCAATGCCTGCTATAGGGCGCCCTGGAGGTTTTGTAACATTTTAGTGTAATTTTGGCAAAGTATAGAAAGTGGCAATTTTAGGGTGTTGAATAGCCAAACAGATACATTTTTGGTTATCTGACCAGAACTTAAATACCCATCTAAGACAGTAAAGATAGGGGGGTAGGGGTCACTTCTGAGTTTCTTGTAAATCTTCTTGTAAATGGGTTGTCAAGCAGTTGTCTATGACACTCATTTACATAAACTGTCCTATCCATGAGTACAACCGACCCACTGTTATCAGCAGGGCGGGCAAGGACTGACGTATCGGATTGTAAATCAAGCAAAGCTTGTTTTTCATCCTTAAGTAAATTATGGAAAGATATGTACTCATGTTTGTTCTTCAGCATATTAAACTATTGATTTAGAACAACAGAAAGTTACCTCAAGTCGCAAAGAAAACACCACTAACGCAAACTCATCCCTTTCCATACAAATGTGCACAACCACAACATTCAAACGAGGCTACAAAGAAAACTAATGGGACTGTAGTGACTGTGTTGATGTCAAAATCGGGGGTGTGAACTAGGTTTCTATTCAAGTGTTGATCGACATGGTAATGGCTCTATAGTATTGGGGAAAAGTTGAAAAAACTGACCCTCCGTTACATCTTGACGTGTCATGTCGTAACGTACAGCACGCATAAAGCAACTATTTCTGTCTTACAATCTCTCTCCACCAGGTGTAGCACTTCTATCATAAAACAAGAAATGGACAGTGACGTGGTAATGGACAGTGACCTAGTCATTTTTTTCGTCATCATTGCAAGCGATCATCATTCTCAACGCCGCTGTTTACTTCTAAGATCACTTTAGTGTAACAGTATAACTTTAAACCGTCCCCTCGCCCATACCCGGGCGCGAACCAGGGACTCTCTGCACACATCAACAACAGTCACCCACGAAGCATCATTACCCCTTCGCTCCACAAAAGCCACGGCCCTTGCAGAGCAAGGGGAACTACTACTTCAAGGTCTCAGAGCAAGTGACGTAACCGATTGAAACGCTATTTAGCGCGCACGCTAACTAAGCTAGCCGTTTCACATCCGTTACATTAGCACCGCCCTAAAAACCCGATTCAAAATCAACACCAGCTTTCAAATAGGTATGTAATGACACATTATATAAACTCTTTATAGTGTTTTATTTACATGTTAGAGGTGATAAGGTGATAAGTCCAGGGTCCAGAGTAACGCTGAGGTCCTTCACATTATTATTTGAGACGACTGTACAACCATCAAGATTCATTGTCAGATTCAAACAGAAGACCTCTTTGTTTCTTGGGACCCAAGAACAAGCATCCCTGTTTTGTCTGAGTTTAAAAGTAGAACATTTGCAGTCATCCTTATGTCTGAAACACATGCTTCCAGGGAGGGCAATTTTGGGGCTTCACCATGTGTGTGTGTCATCCGCATAGCAGTGAATGTTAACATTATGTTTCCGAATGACACCACCAAGAGGTAAAATATATAGGGAAAACAATAGTGGTCCTAAAACGGAACCTTGAGGAACACCAGAATTTACAGTTCATTTGTCAGAGGACAAACCATCCACAGAGACAAACTGATATCTTTCCGACAGAGAAGATCAAAACCAGGCCAGAATTTGTCTGTGTAGACCTATCTATGGCTAATTTAGGAAAGGGACGAATTTAGCGAGCTAGCTAGCCACCGGTGGACAGTGCCATCGAGATGCAACATTTCAAGTTTCCTTCTGTCAATATTGATGTTTGGCTTGTGATTGGTCTGAAGCCAAATCCAAACGGGCTTCCATTGCTACATTTGTTTTTGGTGCACCAGGACCGTTTACAGCTGAGCTCACTCAGTTTAGCTCAATGCTGGTTGGTTAATATATATATTTTTATTTATTTAACCAGGCGAGTCAGTTAAGAACAAGTTATTATTTACATTGACAGTCTACCGGGGAACAGTGGGTTAACTTCCTTGTTCAGGGGCACTACGACATATTTTTACCTTGTCAGCTCAGGGATTCGGTCCAGCAAACTTTCGGTTACCCAATGCTCTAACCACTAGGCCTCAAGGGAGGCCAAATGCTTGCTGGCTTCCCTTGCATTCAGTGCTACCAGTGGAAATATTCTTTCTGACCAGACAGAATCAGATAGAGAAAGCAGGGCGCAGTTTCATTCGCTTGGATGCTTTCTCCGGTGAGAGACATCCAGCCTTTTGCGAATTGAAGGACATTTCTGAAACACAGAGAGATTTAAAAAAAATATATATATATTGCTTTTTACTTAGTCAATTTTGGGGGGAAAACCTGGCTTCCCTTGTCATCCATGAATACACTCCTCTGCACCAATACAGATTGAGAAACCCACTGTTTTGTCAATTATCACGTTGAAATCAATTACGCAAGAGGAGGAAGATGAGGTTGCACGTCCTGTTAAAAAACACTCCGAATCTGGGAATAATGTGTACATCACTGTTTAGAGGACAATTTGTAGAAGACAGCTACATTTTGAAGTATTGCATTTTGATTCAAGTGGGTCGCTGACAGGGTAAGTGTAATGCAACACTGAAATTAATAGAACGGGGCAACCGTTTTGGGGTGTAGCTCTGTTTAAAATAACACTATGCAAAGGACACACATAAACTTGGAATAACCTATACATGGTTGGTTAGATGAGCATTTATAAGGCTTATATCCAGTGATGTATATAAACCCTGGATTGCTTATGCTGTGCATTTGTGGTACGTCCAACCGGCCTCACAACCGCAGGCCATGTGTAACCACGCCAGCTCAGGACTTCCACATCTGACTTCTTCACCTACAGGATCGTTTGAGACCAGCTACCCGGACAGCTGAGGAGTATTTATGTCTGTAACAAATTCATTCTGATTAGCTGGGCCAGCTTCACGGTGGCTGGGCTTGGCTCCCAAGTGGGTGGGTTTATGCCACCCAAGCCCAACCATGGCAGCGCCCTTTGCCCAGTCATGTGAAATCCATATGAATTTATTTCAATTGACTGATTTCTTTATATGAACTGTAACTCAGTAAAGGCATTGAAATTGTTGCATGTTGCGTTAGTATTTTTGTTCAGTATATATTTTGGGATGGCAGATGTTGATTTCACGAGGCTGCCTGCCACCACGGAAAAGGGGACAAACTACTTTTTCTGTTGGTTAACTTCAACGAATCGCTGCCATAGGATATCAACAGTGACAACGGCTGGCTGCTATTTAAGTTATAGTTTGACTGTCAGATCAGTGTATTGGTGTATGGCCAGCGGCTTGAATAGAGAGACCGCCCCAAATGAGGAAGAAAATGATAGCTGCGTTCTAAGTCCTGCGAGCCCCAGCGCGAATGACAAAGTTAGCAGTACAAAAACAAAAAAGATATTCATCTGTTTTAAGCAATTGATTTTGTATCATCATGTTGACTATAAACTTTTATACTAACATCACCAATCTCAGGTTAATAGGATGTGTATTCCCCCCCAATTCAATGTGTTCAAAACTTCAGTTTGTGTAATGTAGTAACAAATACTGTCCACATCATGGAAAGTACTGTAATATACATTAATTAGATATGGCAAAATCAATCTATTTAGGGTGATAGTAAATGAAGAAAACTCAACAATCACGTATATTTCTCACTAGTTTAACCATTTAGAGATTAAAAACATGAGCACTCCATAGTGAGTGTGCAGCAGCACATTCTTTCAACTTCCCGACTTAAACTGCCGCCTTTTCATGCATCTTTTGAAGGCCGTTCAAAAACAGCGCGATACTTGTTCCAAGAAGCAGGCGGGACTTTCATACCATAGTGACCAACTGTCTATGCTTTATGAAGTAAAGCTACAGGGACTTTCTCATAGGCAGCCTGAAAAAGTGTTTAACACTTTAAAGTCATAACACATATGTGTTATTTCTTAGTTTTGGTGTCTTCACTATTATTCTACAATGTAGATAATAGTAAAAAAAATCAAGAAAAACCCTTGAATGAGTAGGTGTCTCCAAATGTTTGACTGGTACTGTATATTCTATATGTGTACACTACCGATCAAAAGTTTGGGGTCACTTAGGAACGTCCTTGTCTTTGAAAGAAAAGTTGTTTTTGGTCCCTTCAAATAACATCAACTTAATCAGAAATAGAGTGTAGACATTGTTAATGTTGTAAATGACTATTGTAGCTGGAAATGGCTGATTTTTCATGGAATCTCTACGTAGACGTACAGAGGCCCATTATCAGCAACCATCACTCCTGTGATCTAATGGCACGTTGTGTTAGCTAATCCAAGTTTATCATTTTAAAAGGCTAATTGATCATTAGAAAACCATTTTACAATTATGTTAGCACAGCTGAAAACTGTTGTGCTGATTTAAAGAAGCAATAAAACTAGCCTTCTTTAGACTAGTTGAGTATCTGGAGCATCAACATTTGTGGGTTCGATTACAGGCTCAAAAGGGCCAGAAACAAACAACTTTCTTCTGAAACACGTCAGTCTATTCTTGTTCTGAGAAATGAAGGCTATTCCATGCGAGAAATTGCCAAGAAACTGAAGATCTCGTACAGCGCTGAGTACTACTCCCTTCACAGAAACAGCGCAAACTAGCTCCAACCAGAACATAAAGAGAAGTGGGAGGCCCCTGTGCACAACTGAGGAAGAGGACAAGTACATTAGTGTCTAGTTTGAGAAACAGATGCCTCATAAGTCCTCAACTGGCAACTTCATTAAATAGTACCCGCAAAACACCGTTCTCAACGTCAACAGTGAAGATGCGACTTCTAGATGCTGGCCTTGCTGGAGATGCTGGAGGTATAATGGTGTGGGGGTGCATTGCTGTTGAAGACACACTTAACCAGCATGGCTACCACAACATTTTGCAGCGATAAGCCATCCTGTTTGATTTGCGCTTAGTGGGATTATAATTTGTTTTTCAACAGGACAATGACCAAAAACACACCACCAGGCTGTGTAAGGGCTATTTGACCAAGGAGAGTGAGGGAGTAATGCATCAGATGACCTGGCCTACACAATCACCCAACCTCAACCTAATTGAGATGGTTTGGGATGAGTTGGACCGCAGAGTGAAGGAAAAGCAGCCAACAAGTGCTCAGCATATGTGGGAACTCCTTAAAGACTGTTGGAAAAGCATTCCTCACAAAGCTGGTTGAGAGAATGCCAAGAGTTTGCAAAACTGTCATCAAGGCAACGGGAGGCTACTTTGAAGAATATAAAATATATTTGGATTGGTTTTAAATCAAATCACATTTATTTATATAGCCCTTCGTACATCAGCTGATATCTCAGTGCTGCACAGAAACCCAGCCTAAAACCCCAAACATCAAGCAATGCAGGTGTAGAAGCACGGTGGCTAGGAAAAACTCCCTAGAAAGGCCAAAACCTTGGAAGAAACCTAGAGAGGAACCAGGCTATGTGGGGTGGCCAGTCCTCTTCTGGCTGTGCCGGGTGGAGATTATAACAGAACATGGCCAAGATGTTCAAATGTTCATAAATGACCAGCATGGTCAAATAATAATAATAATCACAGACAGAACAGTTGAAACTGGAGCAGCAGCACGGCCAGGTGGACTGGGGACAGCAAGGAGTCATCATGCCCGGTAGTCCTGAGGCATGGTCCTAGGGCATGGTCCTAGGTTTAACACTTATTTGGTTACTACATGATGCCATATGTGTTATTTCATAATTTTGATGTCTTCACTATTATTCTACAATGTAGAAAATAGTCATAATAAATAAAAACCCTTGAATAAGTATGTGTCCAAACTATTGGCTGGTAGTGTGTGTGTGTGTGTGTGTGTGTGTGTGTGTGTGTGTGTGTGTGTGTGTGTGTGTGTGTGTGTGTGTGTGTGTGTGTGTGTGTGTGTGTGTGTGTGTGTGTGTGTGTGTGTGTGTGTGTATACATATATACATATATATATATATATATATATATATATATATATATATATATATATATATATATATATATATATATATATATATATATATATATATATATATATATATATATATTTTCTAAATACTTTGGGGGGACAAAATAATTCACTCGCGGGCTGGTGTTGGCAGTGAGCCACCTATTTCCAGCCCCTGCTTTAAAGCCAGGGGGATTCAAGAAGTGCCAAGGATAGGAGACAGGGATCAGATTTGAAACGGTCTATTCTCCAACTGTATATATGTGCTTTAGGCCAGAGGATGGGGAGATCCACCCAGAGATCTGCCGGCTCTTCATTCAGCTGCAGTGCTGCCTGGAGATGTTCATCACGGAGATGCTCAAGTCCATGTCTCTACTGGGAGTGCTGCAGCTCCACAGGAAAGGTGCTATACCAATCTCAACCAGCAGAGGGCAGGGTAGTCTATAGTAAAATGTTCAGTGTCATACCAAGATAAAGAGCAGTGTATCTTCTCACAATGAAATAAGATGTAGCTACTGTAGTATGGCACACATGAAGACATCAAAGCCAAATTCCATAGTTTTCTTATATCTCAGACAAAGCATTGGAACATTTAGACATGCAGTTCAGACATTCACAAGCTATTCACAGGTTACCCAGTGTTATATGTTGATCATATGTAAATCCCTCTCACAGGAAAAGATTCATACCCAGAGCCCAGGTTGGACTTCAAGATGGATGAGAGCTCTGATGTGCCCATTCTGGAGGAGCAATCCTCCTCACCTGTAGACTACCAACATGAGTCCTGGCTGGTGTGCACCGATATTGAAAACATAGAGAGGTACAGTATAATGCAAAATGCTAATACACTCATGGTCTCTCATAGTGAGAATGTCCAGGTCACATGAGTATAGGCCATACATAAAGAGGATTATCAACAGATTGGACATCATAGTCAACATTATATCATTGATGAGCTTTAGTCTGTGATGCTTTTGCAAAAAGATGTGCGGTATTGATGCATAATGCATTCAATGTGAGAAAAAAAAAGTTGGTGATAAACCTGCAATGGGTAAATTGGTGAAAGACTCAGACAGACACAGACGCAGGCAGGCAAACTCGAATCTCAACCCACAGGATTATGGTTAGGGTGGTCACATTCTCCAAACTGCCTCCAACCGCAAGGCCTCCAACCGCACCGCAAATGTGTATGGCCCAGTACATCACTGGGGCCAAGATTCCTGCCTAATCATAGACTGTTGTCTCTGCTACCACACAGCAAATGGTACAGGAGCGCCAAGTCTAGGTCCAAAAGGCTTCTTAACAGCTTCTACCCCAAGCCGTAAGACTCCTGAATAGCTAATCAAATGCCAACCTGGACTATTTGCATTGTCCCCCCCCCCCCCCACACACGCAAATTTTTACGCTGCTGCTACTCTCTGTTCATTATCCATGCATTGTCACTTTACCTCTACCTAAATGTACATATTACCTCAATTACCTTGACTAACCGGTGCCCTGTACCGGTACCCCCTGTATATAGCCTCCACATTGACTCTGTACCAGTACCCCCTGTATATAGCCTCCACATTGACTCTGTACCGGTACCCCCTGTATATAGCCTCCACATTGACTCTGTACCGGTACCCCCTGTATATAGCCTCCACATTGACTCTGTACCGGTACCCCCTGTATATAGCCTCCACATTGACTCTGTACCGGTACCCCCTGTATATAGCCTCCACATTGACTCTGTACCGGTACCCCCTGTATATAGTCTCCACATTGACTCTGTACCGGTACCCCCTGTATATAGCCTCCACATTGACTCTGTACCGGTACCCCCTGTATATAGCCTCCACATTGACTCTGTACCGGTACCCCCTGTATATAGCCTCCACATTGACTCTGTACCGGTACCCCCTGTATATAGCCTCCACATTGACTCTGTACCGGTACCCCCTGTATATAGCCTCCACATTGACTCTGTACCGGTACCCCCTGTATATAGCCTCCACATTGACTCTGTACCGGTACCCCCTGTATATAGCCTCCACATTGACTCTGTACCGGTACCCCCTGTATATAGCCTCCACATTGACTCTGTACCGGTACCCCCTGTATATAGCCTCCACATTGACTCTGTACCGGTACCCCCTGTATATAGCCTCCACATTGACTCTGTACCGGTACCCCCTGTATATAGCCTCCACACTGACTCTGTACCGGTACCCCCTGTATATAGCCTCCACATTGACTCTGTACCGGTACCCCCTGTATATAGCCTCCACATTGACTCTGTACCGGTACCCCCTGTATATAGCCTCCACATTGACTCTGTACCGGTACCCCCTGTATATAGTCTCCACATTGACTCTGTACCGGTACCCCCTGTATATAGCCTCCACATTGACTCTGTACCGGTACCCCCTGTATATAGCCTCCACATTGACTCTGTACCGGTACCCCCTGTATATATAGCCTCCACATTGACTCTGTACCGGTACCCCCTGTATATAGCCTCCACATTGACTCTGTACCGGTACCCCCTGTATATAGCCTCCACATTGACTCTGTACCGGTACCCCCTGTATATAGCCTCCACATTGACTCTGTACCGGTACCCCCTGTATATAGCCTCCACACTGACTCTGTACCGGTACCCCCTGTATATAGCCTCCACATTGACTCTGTACCGGTACCCCCTGTATATAGCCTCCACATTGACTCTGTACCGGTACCCCCTGTATATAGCCTCCACATTGACTCTGTACCGTTACCCCCTGTATATAGCCTCCACATTGACTCTGTACCGGTACCCCCTGTATATAGCCTCCACATTGACTCTGTACCGGTACCCCCTGTATATAGTCTCCACATTGACTCTGTACCGGTACCCCCTGTATATAGCCTCCACATTGACTCTGTACCGGTACCCCTGTATATAGTCTCCACATTGACTCTGTACCGGTACCCCCTGTATATAGCCTCCACATTGACTCTGTACCGGTACCCCCTGTATATAGTCTCCACATTGACTCTGTACCGGTACCCCCTGTATATAGCCTCCACATTGACTCTGTACCGGTACCCCCTGTATATAGTCTCCACATTGACTCTGTACCGGTACCCCCTGTATATAGCCTCCACATTGACTCTGTACCGGTACCCCCTGTATATAGCCTCCACATTGACTCTGTACCGGTACCCCCTGTATATAGCCTCCACACTGACTCTGTACCGGTACCCCCTGTATATAGCCTCCACATTGACTCTGTACCGGTACCCCCTGTATATAGCCTCCACACTGACTCTGTACCGGTACCCCCTGTATATAGCCTCCACATTGACTCTGTACCGGTACCCCCTGTATATAGTCTCCACATTGACTCTGTACCGGTACCCCCTGTATATAGCCTCCACATTGACTCTGTACCGGTACCCCCTGTATATAGCCTCCACATTGACTCTGTACCGGTACCCCCTGTATATAGCCTCCACATTGACTCTGTACCGGTACCCCCTGTATATAGTCTCCACATTGACTCTGTACCGGTACCCCCTGTATATAGCCTCCACATTGACTCTGTACCGGTACCCCCTGTATATAGCCTCCACATTGACTCTGTACCGGTACCCCCTGTATATAGCCTCGCTACTGTTATTTTATTGTTGCCCCTTAATTATGTTATTTTTCCATTTTTCTCATTTATTTTTTTGTATTTATTTTTGTATTTGATTTTTTCTTCAGTTTATTTTAGTAAATACTTTCTTAACACATTTTTTTTCTTCTTAAAACAACATTGTTGATTAAGGGCTTGTAAGTAAGACCTTTCACTGTAAGGTCTACACATTTGTGACAAATACAATTTGATTTGATTTTGAATATCATCAAGGACCTCAGCCACCCGAGCCACAGCCTGTTCACCCCGCTACCATCTAGAAGTCAAAGACGGTACAGGCGCATCAAACATGGGAGTGAGAGACTGAAAAACAGCTTCTATCTCCAGGCCATCCGACTGTTAAACAGTCACCACTAGCCGGCCTCCGCCCAGTACCCTGCCCTGAACCTTAGTCACTGTTCTAGCCAGCTACCACCAGGTACTCTACCCTGCACCTTAGAGACTACTGGCCTATAGAGTCATTGAACACTGGTGACTTTAATAATGTTTATCGGCAGGTAGCTTGGCAGTTAAGAGTGTTGTGCCCCATTAGCTCAACATACCCCACTCTCCCCTAAATGGATTTAACCATGATTCCCCCTGTCTCCCTAGGGACATGCGAGAGATGAGAAACCTGCTAAGCAAACTCAGGGAGACCATGCCTTTACCACTGAAAACCCAAGGTAAGTGGAATTTATACGGTATGAGTGTCACGACTCAGGATAAGACCCAGATGCAGACACAGGATAGTACTATTCTCAGAATATTTATTATAACAAAAAGGGACAGGCAAAAGCCAGGTCGAGGGCAGGCAGGTACAGGACGGCAGGCAGTGGTTCGTAAAGCAGGTCCGAGTCAGGCAGGTACAGGACGGCAGGCAGTGGTTTGTAAAGCAGGTCCGAGTCAGGCAGGTACAGGACGGCAGGCAGTGGTTCGTAAAGCAGGTCCGAGTCAGGCAGGTACAGGACGGCAGGCAGTGGTTCAGGTCCGAGTCAGGCAGGTACAGGACGGCAGGCAGTGGTTCAGGCAGGTACAGGACGGCAGGCAGTGGTTCGTAAAGCAGGTCCGAGTCAGGCAGGTACAGGACGGCAGGCAGGCTCAGGGTCAGGACAGGCAGAAAGGTCAGAACTGGGAAGACTGGAAGACTAAAACTTGAGAACAGGAAAAATGGGAAACATGCTGGTATGACCTAACAAGACGAGACGAACAGACAAACAGAAATACGTAGCGGATAATGGGGAAAATGGGAGACACCTGGTGTGGGGTGGAGACAACCACAAGGCCGGTGAAACAGATAAGGGTGTGACAATGAGTGGATTAAATCATTTAAAAAATACACAATATTGAAGGCGCTGCACTGCACTGTGCTCAGGTTTCGCTGTCTGTGTTCTGTCTAGATGACAGCAGTCTGCTGAATCTCACTCCATATCCGCTGGTCAGGCAGAGGAAGAGGCGCTTCTCTGGGTTCTGCTGCCTGGTGTCCAGCTGAGTGCCTGATAGGTCCTGCAGGTAGCAGCAAGGGGAACACACCAACCCTACCCAACATCTTACATGTTTTCCAACTTATTACTGCCATTTAGGAAATTATATATTTTTTAATCTTATGCTGATCAGTCACTTTACTTTTGAATAGGATTCGCTGTAGAAAAAGCTATTCAAAGGATAATGATGTTATGCATATTTTGCTATTATGTTATTCAAGCCATCTCCCTTTGTAGAAAAGGAGAACCTTTATAGGTCTATAGGCAAGCCCAAACAGATGTACCAAGCTGATGACATAAGAGATTCAGTATGTTGGTAGACGGCTTCACCTAAACTCTGCCTTCAGACCTCTTCCTCAGAATGTCATTATATTTATTTCACTGTGCAATGCTTCTTTTGCAGTCTTCAATGAAAAGGAAATCGGTCTCCAACGTACATTTTCCATCAGAAGGGCTTTGCAATGTTACTCCTAAAAGCCATTTGCCAATGAATGTAATTCAAATATATAAACAATGGTCAAAATTCTGTTTTGTATGAAACTTTCTTTGAATCATTTTTTATTTAGATGATCTGAAGATCATCTACTGTAAATCGTTTGCATTTATTTATTTTGTATGTCTTGGCAGAAAGAGTACAGCATGAATAGTAGTGTATACATGTTGCGCTATAGATTATTCTATGAATGATAGTATGTAGAGGCCATTTTATAATGTGAATAAACATTTTTGTATAGAAATAAGAGTTTTTGTCTGGTTTATACAGTGGCTCTTATCTGTAGTGTCTTGATGTTTGGATTCAGAGCCAATACTTGATGCCCACTGAGAGGATACACCCACCTAAAAAAAATACTGCAGTATACTATGGTTTACAGTGTCTTCAGAAAGTATTCACACCCCTTGACAGCCTGAATTTAAAATGTATTCAATTGAGATGTTATGTCACTGGCCTAGACACAATACCCCATAATGTCAAAGTAGAATCTTGTGAACATTGTTGACAAAAAAGAAAATACAAATCAATTTTTATAAATGTGGAAAAAGTTGAGGGGTGTGAATACTTTCTGAAGGTATTGTGAATAGTATATTATTTACTGTAGCATTTTTGCGGACTTTATTGTACTATTCAATGTAGTGTTTTTGTGAACAAAAGTCAGCAAAAACACTACAGCGAATACTGTAGTGTTTACTGTAGTATACTGTAGTATTTATAAATACTGTTGTAAAAGAACTGTAGTATATACTATAATTCATGTACTATTTTTGCAGAAAGTAGTATACTGTTGTATTTGGGTCTTTCTATAAATAAAGTGGCCAATGTGTAACATCATTTCAAATGGTTTGATATACGTATATTTAAATATGATTTTCTTGCAGCTTCACATGTGTGGTGACAGGAAAAAGAGTCTAGGTAGGCACAATGAGACCATAACTCCTAGCAACAGTAAAACATCGGTGTCATTCAAAATGTCACATGAAACATGTATACTGCCTGTTTCTTTGTCATGCCTAGTAGCCAGGTCTGTTTGTGCTTTAGTCAACTTATCCATCATTTATAGCCATGCTAAACATTCCAGAATAATTAAATAACAGCATTTCTATATTTTTTAATAGTTGATATAATTTAATACAATAATATAATACAATGGGTTCTGTCAACAAAAACGTCGACAATAATAATAACAATAAAATCATTATAATTAGTCAACTCTTCAAGCAGTGTGTGTGTGAGTGAGTGAGTGAGTGAGTCCGTCTTTCATTCCTTTGTCCTCTAGAATGTCAGAGAGGAGCGACCTCTGACCTCATCCAATGACTTTTGAGAAGGAGACGAGGAGAGAGAATGTAACGAATCAAGGAAATTCAATTGAGATTCTCCCAAGGACAGAGGAAGCAAGTATTTGACAGCTACAGTATTAAACATGTTTGACAGTGCCAGGCTGACTGACTGAGCTACCATAATACCCATGGCCTGCCGAGAAACAACCCCTAGTCCCTACTGCCCAGTCTAGACACTTGTGTAGATCTGAGAGAGATTGATGGGTGGTGACATCAGTTACCCTCTGATAGGCTTGATGGAATTTTGGTGGTATTGCTTACACCTGTCCAATTCTCTCAGATCTCCACAAGTGTCTAGGGGTAGGGGCTTTGGTTTTATATAATGTTTCGATTTCTATTCAACAAGGAATAAACAGGTCGTTTTCGCGTTCCCGATTGTTCAGTTTTAACTCGGAAAACATTAGATCAAAATGTACACGAACCGTAATCTTACCTCGGGATTCTTGAGTAAACGTTGACATGATGTAGGCTAATTATCTTGACCACCTAATTATCTTGACCACCGTAACAACACGGACACCAAAATGTTCTGTCAATCTTCGAGATCAACATTCAGTCCCACACTGTTACGATCAACTAGGAGTGGTGGGTGAAATCAGGCGCAGAGAGCAGGGTTCAGTCTTTCTTTCAAATGTATTCCCCAGCGCAACAAAACAGTCACGCCAACACACAGGGCGTATATAAGTTGCCAGTCCAAACAACAGGACGAAATAGTCCGAAGAATAAATAGACAAATAACTCACACCATCAAACACAGACTAACACAAACAAGCCCGCACAAATACCCAGCGGGCCTAGTGCCCTTAAATACCCTACAAACAAACCCTAATACAAAACAGGTGTACCCAATTACCCAATAACCCAAAACAAACGGAAAGGGAATCGATGGTAGCTAATAGGCCAGCGACGACGACCGCCGAGCACCGTCTGAACAGGAAGAGGCACCATCTTCGGCAAGGTTCGTGACAGTACCCCCCCCCCTGACGCACGGCTCCCGCAGCGCGCTGACCCCGGCCTCGAGGACGACCCGGAGGATGTGGCGCAGGGCTTTCCGGGTGGAGGCGATGGAAATCCCTCAAGAGGGAAGGATCTAAAATGTCCCTCCCCGGTACCCAGCACCTCTCCTCCGGACCATACCCCTCCCAGTCCACAAGGTACTGCAGGCCCCTCACCCGGCGTCTCGAGTCCAGAATAGCTCGTACTGTGTATGCCGGGGACCCCTCGATGTCCAGAGGGGGTGGAGGGACCTCTGGTACCTCACTGTCTTGTAGGGGACCAGCTACCACCGGCCTGAGGAGAGACACATGAAACGAGGGGTTAATACGATAATAAGAGGGAAGCTGCAATCTATAACACACCTCGTTTATCCTCCTCAGGACTTTAAATGGCCCCACACACTGCGGCTCCAGCTTCCGGCAGGGCAGGCGGAGGGGCAGGTTTCGGGTCGAGAGCCAAACCCTGTCCCCTGGTGCGAACACCGGGGCCTCGCTGCGGTGGCGGTCAGCGTCTCTCTTCTGCTGTTCACTGGCCTGCCTGAGAGAATCCTGGACTGCCCGCCAGGTCTCTCTAGAGCGCTGTACCCACTCCTCCACCGCAGGTGCCTCGGTCTGACTCTGATGCCACGGAGCCAGGACCGGCTGGTAGCCCAGTACGCATTCGAATGGCGACATATTCGTGGATGAATGCCGAAGAGAGTTCTGGGCTAACTCTGCCCACGGGATGTACCTCGCCCATTCTCCTGGCCGGTCCTGGCAATACGACCTCAGAAACCTGCCCACTTCCTGGTTTACTCTTTCCACCTGCCCATTACTTTCGGAGTGATAACCAGAGGTAAGGCTGACCGAGATCCCCAGACGCTCCATAAACGCTTTCCAACCCCGAGACGTGAACTGGGGAACCCGATCGGAGACGATATCCTCTGGAACCCCATAGTGCCGGAAGACGTGGGTAAATAGAGCCTCTGCAGTCTGTAGGGCCGTAGGGAGACCAGGCAATGGGAGGAGACGGCAGGACTTAGGAGGAAGATCAGTAAGGAAATCTACCGAGAGATGGGACCATGGCCGTTGTGGAACCGGGAGGGGCTGTAACTTCCCTCTAGGAAGGTGCCTAGGAGCCTTACTCTGGGCGCATACCGAACAGGAAGAGACATAGAGCCTCACATCCCTAGCTAAGGTGGGCCACCAGTATTTCCCCCTACGACCCCGCACTGTCCTATCAATCCCCGGATGACCCACAGATGGTAGTGTGTGGGCCCACCGAATCAACTTATTTATTGAGATTTAAATGTTTTTTTAGAGTGAAGTACATCGAAAAAATCAAGAGAAAACTGCAAGACTCAATAGAAGACAAAACAAGGAACAAACTAAACAAGACAGGCTTTTGAAAAATTAACTATTTTTTTCATAAAATTGTACAGTTATCTTAGCTAGGTGAATTGCTAGCAGAATTGTTTACTTGTTGCTAAGCAGTTGCTAGGGACTCTCCTGGAAGAAGCTAGCTAGCTTACAAAGAATAACAACAAAAAATATCTAGTTAACAGAAGAAAGGAAGACAAAATAAGGACAAAAGAAGGACAGAAGAAAAAGGAAAAGAAAGAGGACAACAAAGTGAAACAGTCAGCACTTCTATTGCAACTTCGTATTTCGTCGTCCTAACGTAGTCTACACTGCTATCTGCCCAGCAGCTAGCCAGCTAGCAAACGTCCACCGTCTACCGAATAGCAGCACTGTAGAAACTATTACACTCAACTGAACGACTTGATTAGTGTAGTGTTAGCTAGCTACATAGTTGTCTTTGCTGTCTTCGTATCCAAAATAATTGTGTAGTTTAGAGCGTGTAGTCTTAGAGTGATTATCTTAATTTACCGAGGTTAGCTAGCCAGCTATTTGTCGTCCTTAACGTAGGAGACACTGCTAGCTAGCCAACAGCTAACCAACGTCTACTGAATAGAACTTCCGCACTCAACAACCCGGTCGCATTCCGCTTCGCTCCACAGGTAGTATCACATTTTTCATTTCATTTCATTACAGCACAACGGTTTGATTTGTTTGATCGTAGCTAGCTACATAGCTAGCTACATAGCCGTCTGTGTATCAAAGATAATTGTGTAGTTTAGAGCGATTTTCTAGGTTAGCTAGCCAGCTATTGTCGTTCTTTTAACGCAACGTAACGTAATCAACACTGCTAGCTAGCCAGCTAGCCCCCGAATAGCAGCACTGTAGAAACTACTACACTCAACGGAACGACTTGATTAGTGTAGTGTCAACAACGCAGCCACTGTCAGCTAGCCTACAAAGTCAACAACGCAGCCACTGCCAGCTAGCCTACTTCAGCAGTACTGTATCATTTTTAATAATTTTAGTCAATAAGATTCTTGCTACGTAAGCTTAACTTTCTGAACATTCGAGACGTGTAGTCCACTTGTCATCCCAATCTCCTTGCATTAGCGTAGCCTCTTCTGTAGCCTGTCAACTATGTGTCTGTCTATCCCTGTTCTCTCCTCTCTGCACAGACCATACAAACGCTCCACACCGCGTGGCCGCTGCCACCCTAATCTGGTGGTCCCAGCGCGCACGACCCACGTGGAGTTCCAGGTCTCCGGTAGCCTCTGGAACTGCCGATCTGCAGCCAACAAGGCAGAGTTCATCTCAGCCTATGCCTCCCTCCAGTCCCTCGACTTCTTGGCACTGACAGAAACATGGATCACCACAGATAACACTGCTACTCCTACTGCTCTCTCTTCGTCCGCCCACGTGTTCTCGCACACCCCGAGAGCTTCTGGTCAGCGGGGTGGTGGCATAGGGATCCTTATCTCTCCCATGTGGTCATTCTCTCTTTCTCCCCTTACCCATCTGTCTATCGCCTCCTTTGAATTTCATGCTGTCACAGTTACCAGCCCTTTCAAGCTTAACATCCTTATCATTTATCGCCCTCCAGGTCCCCTCGGAGAGTTCATCAATGAGCTTGATGCCTTGATAAGCTCCTTTCCTGAGGACGGCTCACCTCTCACAGTTCTGGGCGACTTTAACCTCCCCACGTCTACCTTTGACTCATTCCTCTCTGCCTCCTTCTTTCCACTCCTCTCCTCTTTTGACCTCACCCTCTCACCTTCCCCCCTACTCACAAGGCAGGCAATACGCTCGACCTCATCTTTACTAGATGCTGTTCTTCCACTAACCTCATTGCAACTCCCCTCCAAGTCTCCGACCACTACCTTGTATCCTTTTCCCTCTCGCTCTCATCCAACACTTCCCACACTGCCCCTACTCGGATGGTATCGCGCCGTCCCAACCTTCGCTCTCTCTCCCCCGCTACTCTCTCCTCTTCCATCCTATCATCTCTTCCCTCTGCTCAAACCTTCTCCAACCTATCTCCTGATTCTGCCTCCTCAACCCTCCTCTCCTCCCTTTCTGCATCCTTTGACTCTCTATGTCCCCTATCTTCCAGGCCGGCTCGGTCCTCCCCTCCCGCTCCGTGGCTTGACGACTCAATGCGAGCTCACAGAACAGGGCTCCGGAAGGCCGAGCGGAAATGGAGGAAAACTCGCCTCCCTGCGGACCTGGCATCCTTTCACTCCCTCCTCTCTACATTTTCCTCCTCTGTCTCTGCTGCTAAAGCCACTTTCTACCACTCTAAATTCCAAGCATCTGCCTCTAACCCTAGGAAGCTCTTTGCCACATTCTCCTCCCTCCTGAATCCTCCTCCCCCCCCTCCTCCCTCTCTGCAGATGACTTCGTCAACCATTTTGAAAAGAAGATCGACGACATCCGATCATCGTTTGCTAAGTCAAACAACACCGCTGGTTCTGCTCACACTGCCCTACCCTGTGCTCTGACCTCTTTCTCCCCTCTATCTCCAGATGAAATCTCGCGTCTTGTGACGGCCGGCCGCCCAACAACCTGCCCGCTCGACCCTATCCCCTCCTCTCTTCTCCAGACCATTTCCGGAGACCTTCTCCCTTACCTCACCTCGCTCATCAACTTATCCCTGACCGCTGGCTACGTCCCTTCCGTCTTCAAGAGAGCGAGAGTTGCACCCCTTCTGAAAAAACCTACATTCGATCCCTCCGATGTCAACAACTACAGACCAGTATCCCTTCTTTCTTTTCTCTCCAAAACTCTTGAACGTGCCGTCCTTGGTCAGCTCTCCCGCTATCTCTCTCAGAATGACCTTCTTGATCCAAATCAGTCAGGTTTCAAGACTAGTCATTCAACTGAGACTGCTCTTCTCTGTATCACGGAGGCGCTCCGCACCGCTAAAGCTAACTCTCTCTCCTCTGCTCTCATCCTTCTAGACCTATCGGCTGCCTTCGATACTGTGAACCATCAGATCCTCCTCTCCACCCTCTCCGAGTTGGGCATCTCCGGCGCGGCCCACGCTTGGATTGCGTCCTACCTGACAGGTCGCTCCTACCAGGTGGCGTGGCGAGAATCTGTCTCCTCACCACGCGCTCTCACCACTGGTGTCCCCCAGGGCTCTGTTCTAGGCCCTCTCCTATTCTCGCTATACACCAAGTCACTTGGCTCTGTCATAACCTCACATGGTCTCTCCTATCATTGCTATGCAGACGACACACAATTAATCTTCTCCTTTCCCCCTTCTGATGACCAGGTGGCGAATCGCATCTCTGCATGTCTGGCAGACATATCAGTGTGGATGACGGATCACCACCTCAAGCTGAACTTCGGCAAGACGGAGCTGCTCTTCCTCCCGGGGAAGGACTGCCCGTTCCATGATCTCGCCATCACGGTTGACAACTCCATTGTGTCCTCCTCCCAGAGCGCTAAGAACCTTGGCGTGATCCTGGACAACAAACTGTCGTTCTCAACTAACATCAAGGCGGTGGCCCGTTCCTGTAGGTTCATGCTCTACAACATCCGCAGAGTACGACCCTGCCTCACACAGGAAGCGGCGCAGGTCCTAATCCAGGCACTTGTCATCTCCCGTCTGGATTACTGCAACTCGCTGTTGGCTGGGCTCCCTGCCTGTGCCATTAAACCCCTACAACTCATCCAGAACGCCGCAGCCCGTCTAGTGTTCAACCTTCCCAAGTTCTCTCACGTCACCCCGCTCCTCCGCTCTCTCCACTGGCTTCCAGTTGAAGCTCGCATCCGCTACAAGACCATGGTGCTTGCCTACGGAGCTGTGAGGGGAACGGCACCTCAGTACCTCCAGGCTCTGATCAGGCCCTACACCCAAATAAGGGCACTGCGTTCATCCACCTCTGGCCTGCTCGCCTCCCTACCACTGAGGAAGTACAGTTCCCGCTCAGCTCAGTCAAAACTGTTCGCTGCTCTGGCTCCCCAATGGTGGAACAAACTCCC
Organism: Oncorhynchus gorbuscha; assembly: GCF_021184085.1. NCBI lineage: Eukaryota > Metazoa > Chordata > Actinopteri > Salmoniformes > Salmonidae > Oncorhynchus > Oncorhynchus gorbuscha. Next base: position 14,407,796 of record NC_060192.1, read on the forward strand.
TCATGACGCCAGGACAGCGGAGTCAATCACCACCTTCCGGAGACACCTGAAACCCCACCTCTTTAAGGAATACCTAGGATAGGATAAAGTAATCCTTCTCACCCCCCTTAAAATATTTAGATGCACTATTGTAAAGTGGTTGTTCCACTGGATGTCATAAGGTGAATGCACCAATTTGTAAGTCGCTCTGGATAAGAGCGTCTGCTAAATGACTTAAATGTAAATGTAAATGTAACTTATCACGGACACCAAGCGGTACGTAACTTCTACCAGTCGGACACTGTGTAGGCGCAGGTTCAACCCTCAACGCCCGCTCGATGTCCGTGTCCACCTCCCATACCACTGGGGCCACCAGCCGAGAGGCTGGAAGGATGGGAGTGGGTTCGATGGATCGGTCCTCGGTGTCATAGAGACGGGACAGCGCGTCGGCCTTAGTGTTGAGGGAACCTGGTCTGTAAGAGATCGTAAATCTAAAACGTGTAAAGAACATGGCCCACGCTGTTCGAATATACTCCAGATTACGGTGGTCAGTCCAGATGAGAAAGGGGTGTTTAGCCCCCTCTAGCCAGTGTTTCCACACCTTCAGGGCTTTTACCATAGCTAGTAACTCTCGGTCCCCCACATCATAGTTCCGCTCCGCCGGACCCAGCTTCTTAGAAAAGAAAGCGCAGGGACAGAGCTTCCGTGGCGTGCCCGAGTGCTGAGACAGCACGGCTCCAACCCCAGCCTCGGACGCATCCACCTCCACTGTGAATGCTAACGAAGGGTCCGGATGCGCCAACACGGGAGCCCCAGTGAACAGTGCCTTCAACGGGTTGAAGGCTCCATCAGCCTCTGCTGACCACTGCAAACGCACCGGCCCCCCCTTCAGCAGTGAGGTAATGGGCGCCGCTACTTGGCCAAAACCCCGGATAAACCTCCGGTAGTAATTGGCAAACCCTAAAAACCGCTGCACCTCCTTTACCGTGGTCGGAGTCGGACAATTACGCACGGCGTTAACGCGGTCACACTCCATCATCATCCCCGAGCTGGAAATGCGATAACCCAGGAAGGAAACGGCTGGTTTGGAGAACACACATTTCTCAGCCTTGACGTATAGGTCATGCTCCAGCAGTCGCCCAAGAACCCTGCGCACCAGGGAAACATGCGCGGCGCGTGTGGTAGAATAAATCAAGATGACATCAATATAGACTATCACACCCTGCCTGTGCAAGTCCCTGAGAATCTCATCTACAAAGGATTGGAAGACGGCTGGAGCATTCTTCAACCCATACGGCATGACGAGGTACTCATAGTGGCCTGATGTGGTACTAAACGCTGTTTTCCACTCATCTCCTCCCCGAATACGCACCAGATTATACGCGTTCCTGAGGTCCCGTTTTGTGAAGAAACACGCTCCGTGGAATGATACCACCGCCGTAGCGATGAGAGGTAGCGGATAACTGAAACCCACTGTGATCGAATTGAGACCTCGATAATCAATGCACGGACGCAGACCTCCCTCCCTTTTCCTCACAAAAAAGAAACTCGAGGAGACGGGTGACATGGAGGGCCGAATGTACCTCTGTCTCAGAGCTTCCGTGACATATGTTTCCATAGCCAGCGTCTCCTCCTGTGACAGTGGGTACACATGACTCCGGGGAAGTGCAGCGTTCTCCTGGAGGTTTATCACGCAATCCCACCATCGATGGGGTGGTAATTTGGTCGCCCTCTACTAAAAGCGATAGCCAAATCGGCATTTTCTGGGGGAATGCGCACGGTGGAAACCTGGTCTGGACTCTCCACCGTTGTGGCACCGATGGAAACTCCTATATACCTCTCTGAACACTTGTCTGACCACCCCTTAAGAGCCCCCTGTTTCCAGGAAATAAGGGGATTGTGAATAGCCAGCCAGGAACCCTCAACACTACCGGAAACCCAGGTGAATCAATAAGGTAAAAACTGATCCTCTCCCTATGATTCCCCTGCGTTACCATGTCCAGCGGATTCGTGACCTCTCTGACCAGCCCTGACCCTAACGGTCGGCTATCTAAGGAGTGCACGGGGACAGGTGGGTCTATCTGCACTAACGGAATACCCAATTTAAGGGCGAGTCCACGATCCATAAAACTCCCAGCTGCGCCTGAATCGACTAGCGCCTTATGCTGAAGAGAGGGGAAAAACGCAATATTTTTTTTTTACAAAAACATGTGACCAACAGGGAGCTCTGGGTGAGTTTGGTGCTTACTCACCTGGGGTGGCCGAGGAGTGTTCCGCCGACCCTCTCGACTCCCAGAGGGACTCCTCCAACACCGGTCCGAAGTGTGTCCTCTCCGTCCACAATAGGAGCAGGAGGAGCCCCCTCTGATCCCCCTAGATGCAGCTCCTCCCAACTCCATCGGAGTGGGAGTGGGAGAGCTGGAAGGTGGAATTAACAGGACCCCTTCTGAACGCCCGCGGGCAGCTAGCAGGTTGTCCAATCGAATAGACATGTCTATTAGTCCATCCAGGGAGAGAGTTGTGTCCCTGCAAGCTAGCTCCCGGCGGACGTCTTCCCGGAGACTACACCGGTAATGGTCCATCAGGGCCCTGTCATTCCACCCAGCACCAGCAGCTAGGGTCCTAAAATCCAACACGAAGTCCTGTACGCTCCTCGTCTCCTGTCTGAGGTGGAACAGTCGCTCACCCGCCGCTTTAACCTCTGGTAGATGATCGAACACAGCTCGGAAACGGCGGGTGAACTCCAGGTAGTTGTCCCGAGCCGAGTCTGGACTGTTCCAGACCGTGTTAGCCTAGTCCAGGGCCCTGCCCGTTAAACAGGAGATGAGGAGGCTCACACTCTCCTCACCCGAGGGAGCCGGACGCACGGTAGCCAGGTAGAGCTCTAGCTGGAGCAAAACTCCCTGGCACCCAGCCACCGCTCCATCGTACTCCCTCGGGGGGGAGAGACGCAGTGCGCCGGACCCAGAGGACGACGTAGGTGGAGTAGGTGGTGTCGGCAGTGGGGGAGCTGGGGTAGACGTCGGTAGACCACTCCTCTCCCATCGTTAGATCCTCTCCATCATCTGGTCCATCGGGGTACCAATCCGATGGAGGACCACTGTGTGGTGATGGACGTGCTCCTCCATAGTGGGGAGAGGGGTGGTCGCTACTCCTGCTGATTCCATTTCTGAAGGTGCGGGCTTCTGTTACGATCAACTAGGAGTGGTGGGTGGAATCAGGCGCAGAGAGCAGGGTTCAGTCTTTCTTTCAAATGTATTCCCCAGCGCAACAAAACAGTCACGCCAACACACAGGGCGTATATAAGTTGCCAGTCCAAACAACAGGACAAAATAGTCCGGAGAATAAATACACGAATAACTCACACCATCAAACACAGAGTAACACAAACAAGCCCGCACAAATACCCAGCGGGCCTAGTGCCCTTAAATACCCTACAAACAAACCCTAATACAAAACAGGTGTACCCAATTACCCAATAACCCAAAACAAACGGAAAGGGAATCGATGGTAGCTAATAGGCCAGCGACGACGACAGCCGAGCAACGCCCGAACAGGAAGAGGCACCATCTTCGGCAAGATTCGTGACACACACATTGGCTGTTGTTAAATTGTGGGCGGTATCACACAAGCTCTTTATCCTTTAGTGAATCAGCTGATGTTGAGAGAAAATGTCCCCATGTAGCTGAACAGCTAGATATCAAATGCGCATCGAACAACTATTATCCAGTAATTATTGAAGAACCCCTTTAATTAAAGACAGTATTGATTTTTGTTTTATTAATCATGTTAAAGCTCCTCTTTATGTTAGAAGCATTGGATTTTGCAATCACATACAGTACATTATTTTGGATATGTCTGCCCATTAAAACTGTTTTCACACCGTAACATAGGGAAATAGAAAATGTTACGAGGTTACAGTACACTTCCGAGATCTCCGGACAAAAAAAAGAATCTGACAGCAATATCCAGAAATTTCATAGGATCAAGTTGAATGTGTAATTCATTTGTTAAATGCTTAGTATATGATGTAACATCAAATAACAGTATCATCAATGTAAGGAAAGAAAGGTAGTGTTTTATGTCACATGATTTTTGCCAAGACTGCAAGCATGAGAGGATTTCAACATAGGTTTGGATTCAAAGCATGAATTATATTGAATGTACTGTTGAAGTCATTAGCCAAATACATTAAAACTCAGTTTTACACAATTCCTGACATTTAATCCTACTAACAATTCCCTGTTTTAGGTCAGTTAGGATCACCACTTTATTTTAAGAATGTGAAATGTCAGAATAATAGTAGAGAGAATTATTTATTTCAGCTTTCATTTCTTTCATCACATTCACAGTGGGTCAGAAGTTTACATACACTAAATTAGTATTTGGTAGCATTGCCTATACATTTTTTAACTTGGGTCAAACGTTTTGGGTAACCTTCCACAAGCTTCCCACAATAAGTTGGGTGAATTTTGGCCCATTAATCCTGACAGAGCTGGTGTAACTGAGTCAGGTTTGTAGGCCTCCTTGCTCTCACACGCTTTTTCAGTTCTACCCACAAATTTTCTACGGGATTGAGGTCAGGGCTTTGTGATGGCCACTCCTATAACTTGACTTTGTTGTCCTTAAGCCATTTTTCCACAACTTTGGCAGTATGCTTGGGGTCATTGTCCATTTGGAAGACCCATTTGCGACCAAGCTTTAACTTCCTGACTAAGGTCTTGAGATGTTGCTTCAATATATCCACATAATTTTCTTACCTCATGATGCCATCTATTTTATGAGTACACCAGTCCCTCCTGCAGCAAAGCACCCCCACAACATGATGCTGCCACCGCTGTGCTTCACGGTTGGGATGGTGTTCCCCTTTTTCCTCCAAACATAACGATGGTCATTATGGCCAAACTGTTCTATTTTTGTTTCATCAGACCAGAGTACATTTCTCCAAAAAGTATGATCTTTGTCCACATGTGCAGTTGCAAACCGTAGTCTCGCTTTTTTATAACGGTTATGGAGCAGTGGATTCTTCCTTGCTGAGTGGCCTTTCAGGTTATGTTGATATAGGACTTGTTTTACTGTGGATATAGATAAGTTTGTACCTGTTCCCTCCAGCATCTTCACAAGGTCCTTTGCTGTTGTTCGGGATTGATTTGCACTTTTTGCACCAAAGTACATTCATCTCTAGGAGACTAATATCGCTCTTCCTGAGCGATATGATGGCTGCGTGGTCCCATGGTGTTTATACTTGCGTACTATTGTTTCTACAGATGAACGTGGTACCTTCAGGCGTTTGGAAATTGCTCCCAAGGAGGAATCAGACTTGTGGAGGTCTAAAACCTCCGACTTCAACTCTATCTATGTTCCCCTTTTGTATGTTAGTATATTCACATGACAAAAATTGCAAATGATTCATTAATGACTTTGTAACAGTTCCAAACAGTTGGCCACTACAATAAATGCTCACACTTACCCTAGTTTATATAAAGATCCATTTACTGTAGTGTTTTTGCATACTTTAGTATACTGTAGTATTTACTGCAGTGTTTTTGCAGACTGTAGTATACTGTAGTATTTTCTGTATTGGTTTTGCAGACAGCAGTATACTGCAGTATTTACTGTAGTGTTTATGCGGACTGTACTGTAGCGTACTGCAGTATTTACTGTAGTGCTTTTGCAGACATTTCTATAGTATTTACTATAGTAATATTGTTTTAATATATTTGACATAGAAGTGGATGCTTTCTCTTTGATTAAAACTACTGGAGAAATACTAAAAGAGCTAATTTTCGATAACCTGTAGGTAGGCAAGACTGGGTTCTGAATGGCTAGTTCAGAGCTTCTGCTCTTTATACAGTATAGTCTATACTTGGCACATAGATTTCTCACTTATGGGTGGCACAAATTGGGATATGGTGGACGGAAATGGGCAGGTATATGCAAATTAAATACTGTTGTATATACTATAGTTTTAAAAAACTGTTTACTTCAGTGTTTTTTGTGTGGATAATACTAGTATTTACTATAGTATTCTACAGTATACTACAAAATGTTGCAATAAGTACTACACATTATCAAGGGATACAACAGTGTGTATACAGTGTGTGTAGTGTTCTACAGTATATTCTACAGTACTGTAGTATTCTATAGTAAAGTGTTGTATTTTTCATGTGGGCAATGATGGAGAGAAATTGTGGATACTTACAGAGCTATAAAAATCATCACAGCATGAAACCCTTTTCATTTGTATCAGTGTTACAGGAATGCAGTGTCTGATTCATGAACTCTCTCTTTCGACACTCTTTCTAGGACTATGTGAAAGGGTGGGGTGTCAACAGGGGGAGAGTTAACCTTTTGCTGCAGTGGGCTAAATCAGTCTCACACAAAGTGATTGATGGTAGTCTTAAACAAATCTACATTGAAACAAAAGTACACACATGGTTATGGGCTTAAAGATATACAGAGAGTTAAATGTATTCAATTTTGAGGTTGCATTCCAATATTACACTTTATCTACATCACAGAACAATGAAATATATCAAAACTGTTTGACGTAGAAACACCAGATTTTTGTCAACAAAAAATGTGATCCTTAAGAGGGTTTTAAGAACATTCCACCCATGAGGCGAACGAGGACGCTTGAAGTCATTGACTGCGGGAAAGGGTTTACAAGGAGTTGTAGAGAGGACTTACAGCTGGTACTTATTACCGGAATCTGACATTTCCAGACACTTTTTCCAGTAACAGGACAGGATGGAGAGTTGCGAAAGGATGGTTTGGAAGACTTGAGATACAGAACTTTGAACTTTGTGTTGAAATTGCTTAGCCTTCAGTCTTTTCGGTGTATATTCCTAGGCTGGGTTCATGGCTGTTACAGGAAGGGGGTTTCCTGGTTAAGAGGTAGGCAAGTCAAATAACCAATCGTTTTCACAGTCCGATTCCCTTGGGAGATTATTTAGGGAGGTATATGAAGTAGTTCCCCTCAAGCTATTGAACATAAACATACTCACATGCACACACACTCTTGCAGAGCTCAGGATCTAGTGGCCGAGGAGTCAACACTGTGGTGAGTCAGAATTAGTTTGAATTGTATTGACAATCTGGGGACAGTATCTAGACCTCATAGTTTTGCAAAACTATGGATTATATATGAGGAGGAATTTAACCCTTGATGCCTACATTCTAATTTACTTTCAAGCAGATGCGGACTCGAGCCATATGACTTGGACTAGTGCTGAGCAATTAACCAACATTTCTGTTATTTTCGTTTTTTAATGAACGAATTGACAAAATTATTTGAATTCCATGTTGTTGTTCTGTGAGCTGGATGCACAGTTTCTGCAGAGATAAATCAGATCAAGCCCCGAACTGTGCGATGCAATATGGAGTTTTATTTTACAACAGGCCAATATTGTACATAGTTTAGCGCAGAAAACGTGGCAATTAACAATAATGTGCATAATCCACTGCGTGCCAGTTTACTTGTCCGGTCAGTTTACTTGTCCGGTCAGTTTACTTGTCCGGTGGAGCAGACATGGAGACGGATAGAAGAGAGAACTTGCAATCAAGAGGGATAGAAAGCAATTGCTTCGCTAGTTATCACTACCTGAAAATACATGATATAAGCGATTGATAGTTGGTATTAATCAGTCATAAAAGTATGCCTTATTTACTTTGAAGAACTACTAAAGTAGTGATTTTGTCAGACAGCACAGGCAGCAGCTCTATGAGATGATGACTTGGAAAGAAATAATGAAGTCATCAAACTAAACAAATATTTGATTAAAATAAAATAATGTGAATAAATGATGATTAACATGTGATAAGCCGTAATGGGTAGTCACTACCATCATGGGACTTTTATTAAATGTTTATTCTGTTCTTACAGCATTCAACCCACATAATGTAACAAAAAAAAAAGTATTGAAAACAAAAACGGATCATTTTTTAATAATCTAAACGAAACCAAACCGACCTCAAAAAGCACTAATCGCTCAGCACTAACTTGGACTCACAAATTTGTCGACTTGGGACTCGACTTGACAGAACATAAAATAACTTGAGACTTGACTTGGACTTGGAGCCTCAAGACTCAAGATTATCTGGCCTGGTATTGTAACGTTTTGTCACTCATTTTGTGGCACAGAGTTTCTGTGGATTACTCTCCAAGCAGCCAGAGACAATAGCTGCAGCATCGCCCTTGCAACAAAAAAACTGCAACAGACTGGCTCGTGAAATGTACACAGCCCTCTTATATGACCCCCCCGGGGGTTGGGGAGGGGGCTGGGGTATGCAGATTTAAAAAAATGTCCACGCTACATACATAAATATTAAAGGCCCAGTGCACTACTTTTGTAAAACTTTTTTTTTTAATTGGAGGGCTGAGGGTGCTGAGGGTTCACAGCACCCTCAGCAGCCCTACTTCCCACATCTATGCCATGTACTGTTTATTGTAACACTTAGAAATGTCTGTTTCATGTTTGATACTATACATTTTTATTTAAAAATGTTCTCTGACTGGGCTTGATGTTTATTGTGCACATGAAGGTTCACAAGACTCATGAGCTAGAAGTTATGTTTATTTAATTCATTGTATGGTTTCCTCATAGATTGAACACTCATCTTTATATCTGTGCCACTATAGCATCTGTGACAGCACCATTGAAGCTCAAACCAACAGGAATCCCTACCAAGTTTACTACTTAGACTACTTTAAAATGGCGGAAGCAGGGTGGAAGCCCTGAATGCACCGGCCATGCTAAAGCGGCTTTTTGGCCACTAGTGGCCCCTATCATTCTCTATGGGTTTTCTTTGTTCATATTTCCCAGGTTATGTCGGAATTTCATGTGTCTGTGTCCTATATCTCTGTCATTCTGGTTATGCTAATAGGAGCGCATGTGCCTCAGTCCATATATAAATAGGCTAGTATGTTGAATAAGAGAAAAGTGTTGTTCCAAGTATGAATTGTGATGAAATGTCATTAATAATAATGAAGTCTAATGTACCAATGTAATAATGGATGTGGAAATTGCCTTTTACATTGTAGAACCAGTTTAATGGTTGTAATTGCCAATTGGGTAATTGTATGGTCCTGGGAGGGGATAAGTGCTTATATGTACCTGTTTGAGCTCCTGTTAGACCCGTTCAATTTGGTTTCTCAAGGGGAGACTGTGCAGTCTTGCCATCTACCTGTGTCTGTTCAGATAGGACAGGCTAAGCTTGATACAGAGGCTATTTCTTTTGGGCCATGTACATTTGGTAAATCTACTTATATATTTTGTATAATATGAAGCTTTCACCATTGGATCACTAAGACCTGTAAATAAATCTACACTCTGAGCACGTCAACCTGCCTCGCCTTCTGCAGATGTCACACACTTGCGACTGCAACAAGGAACCTATTTTACAATTGCATCATCAATTACATTTTGTAGACAAAATAATGAAAAGGGTTGTCTGGTAACCTCAATAAATAGACAATGATTTGTAGTTGAACAAGTCATTGCATGTATAGATAATTTTTACATGTGACTCGACTCAGCTTAGAATGCACGACTTGCACTTGACTCGAGACTCTACTACTTGGGACTCGACTTGAGACTGATCTTGTGACTTGAGACTTGCTTGTGACTCGAATAATAGTTACTTATTCCCACCTCTGGTATCATGTGGGATGAAGTGCATGGATTTCATTGAGTGTGCCTGGATGTAAATCCTGCTCAACTATCTATTTCCTCCTCCACCTCATCTTTCTCCATCCAGTTCTTTCAGAAGTGTCCTGACCAGAGTGTGAGCTGTTCCTGGACCATCCTTCTCCATGGACCGTACCAACAGTCTCCTGGTACTGCTGCATGTCCTGGGTTCAGTTACGGTCAGCCTGGGCTGCTTCTGTGACCACTACGCCTGGAGCTCATGGTCCATCTGCACCAGAACCTGCAACTACGGGACCCAGGAGCGCCGCAGGTAAAATACACAACTTAGTATGAGCAGAGAGATAGCACAGAACTAAATGGTAACTTTACATGAAGTAAAGTTGTGGGGCTTGCTTTATCTCTGTCCAAGTATTTTTATGGTAGTGGAAGAAGCTGAAATGTTTTACTGTACTATTTAAAGTAAAGTAGTTGCATACTGTATAGTCAAAGTAACGTTTTGTTGGTTGGTCTGATTACTTTGATATACTACTATATAAACCTTATTACTTTGGATTGTTGGGAACTTAGATCACAAAAATGCATAAACTACAGTTGATGCGTTTGAACACTGAAAGAAGACATACAGATGCAGGATCTTAGTTTGCTACAGCATGAAAATAATTGTGCAGCAACAGCAAATGTGAATTATTATGTGGTTTCTAATTAATGGGCAATTTTTGTAGGGGTTGATACATTTTTCATTGAGGCAAATAATTACATTTTAAGTGGAAATGACAAACTTTAGGGATCCTTTTTAAACCTTGAATACAATGCAAGTTTGCTTTTCTGCTGTGCAGGAAAATTCTCTGCAACAAAAGAATAATCAAATTAAGATCCTACATCTATCTGTATGACAATGTGATCTTCTGTCAGAAGATGGGAATAATAGGCAGGATTATGTGCACAACACTCTTAGCAAAGCAACTCTGAATCATTAATGCTGTGGGTTTCAGATAAATAGATGCATGATTTACTTTTGTAAAACATTCAGTGTAAATGAAGTTTAATTTGAGTTCAAATCAAATCAACATTTATTTGTCACATACACATGGTTAGCAGATGTTAATGCGAGTGTAGCAAAATGCTTGTGCTTCTAGTTCCGACAATGCAGTCATATCCAACGAGTAATCTAACCTAACAGCGGTTGAATGACGATGTAATGATTAGAACTTTTTAGGCTATTTGGGGAGAGAAATATGATTGTTGCATCTAGTGATTATAGCTTTTTTAAAGTATTTTTGTGGTAGTTGAAGAACTGTGTACAATGGGTTGGTATGTAGACCTACTGATAGCTAGTTGTAGTTCTATCTAATAAATAAACTCTTTAGACTAACAGTGAAAAGTACATTTCCTGAAGAAAATGTGGTGTGCTTGCTAGCTTATGTTAAAGTATGCATGGTTTTGAAATGGTATAGTAGTGTTAGTGTCTGCAAGAGCAATGGTGGTGACTGTTTTTATTTTTTATTGAACCTTTATTTAACTAGGCAAGTCAGTTAAGAACAAACTATTATTTTGCAATGACGGCATACCGCGGCCAACCCCTCCCCACTGCGTCACTCGGGAGCCCAATAGTTGAAAAAGTAAGTTGACTAACATATTGATTGATTGATTGATTGATTGATTGATTGGTTGGTTGAGATGAATGGGCAGCCTGCACATGTGAAAGTTAGTTTGGTGTCTCTTGCTTGAACGGTTCAAGAGTTACAATTATTGTTCGTGGGTATTACAGTATATGCATGTGTATGCACACTGATGGTGGGAGGTTTATGACCCCCATAAATACCTTTCCACTTTTATCTCTCTCTCTACTTTATAGAGTTGACTCTTGTAAAGCCTTTGTTAACATAGAAAGAAAGAGTCTGGTGACATCAAAAGGTGGGAAACTGAACCATATTTCGGTAATCCAACCATTTGAAAATATACGTTGGTACTTAATGAATAGGATGTCAGATCAGTTGATGTCTGAGACATGATTACTGATGATAGGACGACATAAACTGTATCTTGGAAAATCAGATTCACATGGAATTGTAGTGCAATTTAAATGTTTAAATATAAAACTATTTGTGAAAAGAAGAAATGTAATTTTAGCTTCTGAAATGAGAGAATGGTTTGACACTCTGCTCACTCAGAGGCCTCGTCCAAGTGAACAGATATGGGTTGTAAAACAATGAAACACGCCCTTCTTTCACCACTATATAAACCCGTTGATGAAAATTCAACTTTCTGTTCCATGGACGTGCGGACTTGCGGTCCCCACGTTGAAGGAACAAAGGTCACATACAGAACTAAGTCAACCTCAGCGTGAGATCTGGTTGAACGAAAAGAACCTAACGAAATTAGGATCGAATTTCAACGTAAAGATGACGATCCACACGCCGAAAGGATGAATTTCGACTATACCAGCCAGAATATAGCATGAGCTTAAAAGTATGGCAACTTGGTATGAACTTTGAACTCTTATTCACTAAAGAAGTGATACCCTCTCCGCCCGTTAAACGTGGGCTAGGAGAGGACGGACAGAGTATCCATTCTACCACGCTCCAGTTCACCACTACACATTCTTCAGAGGACATGAGATCCATGCTGGACCATCCGGCCTTCCATCTACGAACAACCGATCGAAGCGCAGCTCAGAGAAAATATTTATTGCATTTTCCTTTTTCAAATGGGCGGTAATTTAGAATGCATGAGATACTGTATTTATGATAGCATAGCTGCCTACGGTCCGATAGAGACACAAAACCTTTTTGTTCCTCAGTCTTCCCGCTCTTTCACTCAAACCCAACTCCCTTTCTTAGTGTAACCAGCCTTCATATCTGTTCCGTCCGCTAGGGACGTTTTCCTTTATGACATAATTTGTAATCAACATATAATACATTCTGTGTATATGTAATTCTGTGTGATTATTTAGGTATTTAGTAAATAAATAATTAAACCAAATTTTGCATTGCTGAATCAACTTGTTAGCCAGGGTTCGTGAAGATAACCAAGAATTTACAACTTTCAGATGAGACTGAATAAAGTGACGATTAAATATTGACTGCTACTGATGTAAAGTAAAAGATTACTAGGTCTTTAAGAGTTTCTTCGGAAGATAACAGCTCTATAAACATTCTTTCATTGTTACTTCGACTTTCCAGTTAATTACATTTACATGATAAGCTTAATCAGGTAATATTAATTACAGAGAAATGATTTTATAGAATAGCATGTCATATCACTTAATCCGGCATAGCCAAAGACACGACAACATTTAAGAAGTTATAAATTATAGTGCAGATAAGAGCTAGACCAGAGCTAGCTAGCTACACCCAGGACCAGAACTGAATCTGATCTGCTAGCTTGTGACATGACTTACTTCATCTGTAATGAAAGCAGTTGATGGGGTACTAAAACAGCTTTACCTCTTGATTAGTAGAAGCGATTCCTGATATTTTCTCAGATTTGAAATGCAGAGAAGTTCAGGAAGAATTCATACGCTGCACATTTTTGTCTGTCTTGTTGGGGGAGTGGTCAAAACTGCAGTTGTTTGGAAAAAGTTAGGAAACAATTTTTTTAATGCAGTTACTAAAACAGATATGGTTAGATTGGTTAGATTGGTAGCAGATATTTTTGTTCTGACGACAGATTTTAATAGCAGAGAAGGAGACATACCCTTTAACTTTTTGTCTAACTTGTTGTGAAATTGGTCAACATTTCAGCTGTCTATAAAAAGTTACAGAAAATGTTGCTGATGCTGTTATTAAAACTGCTGTAACATTTGATCCATTCCAGATAATTCTGTTCTAATTTCAGATTTGAATAGCAGTGAAGGAGACCAAGATGTCATATCCTCAAACCTTTTGTCTACGTTTTTGGCAAAGTGGTAAAAGTAGCTGATTTGTATCAAAAGTTACATTTTTTAATTTACAGTGAATGGAATGTTGGAAGAGATGATGTCACAATGGGACCTTTAGAATGTTGAGGGAATCCCATGAAAGTGGATGGACAAAAAGAAAGATTTTAAAAATTCTGACTTAAAAGATATCAAAATGTTGTATGTCTGCACACTGGTCCAGACCAGTCTACACATAAAGTTAAACAGTGTTTCTAGCTTAACCCTTGTGTAGTCTTAACATTCTGTATACTCCCCTTGACATAAGGGTAAAAAATGACCCCCCCCTCACTAAACCCTAAAATATAGCAGCTTAATTTAATTTTAAACCCCAAATCTATTTTGCATGAAGAAACAACCTGTCATTCATCAAAACTTTGTGAATATCTGGGTTTTCCCTCTTCACAATGCAGAGACTGCATTTAATCAGTGAACATCACTTGTTTTTATTACAACACACCTGTCATGATTGTTTTCTCTACTAAAGTAGAGGTTTATTATTATTATTATAGCTAAAGGTACTGCATAGGTGTAAACATTTTTTTTTGCCAAAGATAGCACTTGTATAGCCTAAGAAAGTAGAAGAAATGTGCAGAAAGTAGTTTTGAATGCCTTTTATTGAAGGTAAACAATAACAGTCTTGAACGTTTTTGGCAACATAGTGATATATACTTATATACTGTACAATGAGGAATTAATCTGCAAAGTACTAGTCTTAATTTTTTTTAAACCATTGCTCCCACCCACAAGTGGTATAAACAACAACAATAAATAAGAATAAAATAAGATAATTGATACAAAACAAAACCATGAAGAACATAAATCAAGGACAGTATGCAAGTGTGTGTGCATGGACTTTGCAGATGTATTTCTCACATGTTCAGCACATAGTATTTATTATACAGTCCTTCTTTGGGGGGAAGAATTGGCATCTCCTCCTCTTGCTTGCCCCAGCTGCAACCTCAGGTGGATCAGGACAAGATTAATCCCCCTGAACAGCTTTCACAAGCGCTGCAGAGGCTGCTGTGTGGGGGAGGCGCTCCCTTCTTTGAATGTGTGGTGTTACAAGTGCCTTTCCCAGCTGCTCCAGGAACACCACCCTCTTGTTCTCCTTATCAGGCATCCAGGTAGCGTTGATTTTGTTCCATATTATGAAGGCATTGTATGAGGACACATCATGGTCCTTCTCTAGCTCAGTTGGTAGAGCATGGCGCTTGTAACGCCAGGGTAGTGGGTTCGATCCCCGGGACCACCCATACATAGAATGTATGCACACATGACTGTAAGTCGCTTTGGATAAAAGCATCTGCTAAATAGCATATATTATTATTATTATTATTATATTATTATTAATGAGGTTATGGAAGATGACCATGGGCCAGCTGGCAGTCATCCTCCTGCAGCTGTAAGATCCAATCACCTTGTCCAGGTTGTCCACGCCTCGTTTGTTGTGGTTACAATCCAGATTTGATGGCTGGCTTCCTGTCCTCGCGATCACTGATCTCAGCCATTTTGTGCAGTGTGCTCAGGAGGACCACATTCTTGTTCCTCTTTGGGAGATAAGACACTAGAGTGGTGGTGGGGTGAAGGCAAAATTTGAATTTTGAGACAACACAAGAGTAGTAGTGTATTAAATAACAACAATAATAATAATATTTATTAAAAAATCAGAGTATGATGAAGATTTACAGTTTAGCATGTCCCATCTAATAACAAATTCAGAGTTAGCCTACAATTATAAGACTTTTGTATTTGATTTTAAATAGCCTAGTAATTGGGCTTTTAAAAAATATGTTCATGATTAACAGGCTGACACATTGCCTTTAGCTACAGAATATCCCACCACCATGTATTTCCAGATCCTCCCCTCCCCAGGGGCCGTTTAATTAAATATTTTTTGCTGTAAAAATATGTTACTGTCGATGTTCACAAACAGATTTCATTTGGTTTCCCAAATTAAGCAGTGGGTAGTTGCAGGAACAGGGTTAGAGAGACCATAGGCGGAATATCACCTCACATCTGCAAAATAACCGAAGTAGCCTACCAACATGCCGGATGGACATGAGTGAAACGAACCCTGCGGGAAAGTGGCCTCCGTTGCAAAAGGATGACGTATTTTTTCTCTTGCTAATGGACCATTCTAAATCTAAACAAATTGTACATATTAGTAAAGACAAGATTAAATTTAAATTGAGAATAGTCTGATGGATGAAAATATGATCACTTGAGGAGAGAACAACGTGTGCAGCAAGGAACAAAGCACAAGCTGTTTTTTTCCGACTTTCTCAAATCATCGATAGCCTAGTCATAATGCAGCCCATATATCATAATTTATAAGGCATTCTATGGTTTGCAACATTCACAACTTAAGTTGCCAAATAACTCTAAATCTAGCATATAGATAGAACCTGTTTCAAATTATCACTTTCACGCTCAGGGAATGGAAAAAAAATATTATTTATATTTTATTCAGCTAAATTCATTTAAATTATTGATACTATAAAATCATATAATGTAAAATAATGTCAAAGGCACTTATAAGCATTTCTTGTCTGCTAAACAAGCCTATAGTATTCAGTGCATTCGGAAAGTATTCAGACCCCTTGACTGTGTCCACATTTGTTACATTACAGCCCTATTTTAAAATGTATTAAATAAATAAATAAATAAAAAATCCTCATCAATCTACGCACAATATCCTATAATGGCAAAAACAGGTTTTTAGACATTTTTGCAAATGTGTTAAAAATACATTTAAAAACTAAGAAAACTGAAGTATTCAGAACATTTCATATGAGACTCGAAATTGAGCTCAGCTGCATCCTGTTTCCATTGATCAACCTTGAGATGTTTCTACAACTTGATTGGAATCTACCTGTGGTGAATGTAATTGTTTTGACATGATTTGGAAAGGCACACAGCTGTCTATGTATACAGTTGAAATCGGAAGTTTACATACACTTAGGTTGGAGTCATTAAAACTCGTTTTTCAACCACTCCACAAATTTCTTTGTTAACAAGCTTTAGTTTTGGCAAGTCAGTTAGGACATCTACTTTGTGCATGACACAAGTAATTTTTCCAACAATTGTTTACAGACAGATTATTTCACTTATAATTCACTGTATCACATTTTCAGTGGGTCAGAAGTTTACATACACTAAGTTGACTGTCTTTAAACAGCTTGGAAAATTCCAGAAAATTATGTCATGGCTTTAGAAGCTTCTGATAGGCTAATTGGCATTATTTGAGTTAGTTTGAGATGTACCTGTGGATGTATTTCAAGGCCTACCTTCAAACTCAGTGCCTCTTTGCATGACATCATGGGAAAATCAAAAGAAATCAGCCAAGACCTCAGAAAAAAAATGTAGACCTCCACGTCTGGTTCATTTACATTTACATTTACATTTAAGTCATTTAGCAGACGCTCTTATCCAGAGCGACTTACAAATTGGTGCATGCACCTTATGACATCCAGTGGAACAGCCACTTTACAATAGTGCATCTAAATATTTTAAGGGGGGGAGGGAGGGGTGAGAAGGATTACTTTATCCTATCCTAGGTATTCCTTAAAGAGGTGGGGTTTCAGGTGTCTCCGGAAGGTGGTGATTGACTCCGCTGTCCTGGCGTCGTGAGGGAGTTTGTTCCACCATTGGGGAGCCAGAGCAGCGAACAGTTTTGACTGGGCTGAGCGGGAACTGTACTTCCTCAGTGGTAGGGAGGCGAGCAGGCCAGAGGTGGATGAACGCAGTGCCCTTATTTGGGTGTAGGGCCTGATCAGAGCCTGGAGGTACTGAGGTGCCGTTCCCCTCACAGCTCCGTAGGCAAGCACCATGGTCTTGTAGCGGATGCGAGCTTCAACTGGAAGCCAGTGGAGAGAGCGGAGGAGCGGGGTGACGTGAGAGAACTTGGGAAGGTTGAACACTAGACGGGCTGCGGCGTTCTGGATGAGTTGTAGGGGTTTAATGGCACAGGCAGGGAGCCCAGCCAACAGCGAGTTGCAGTAATCCAGACGGGAGATGACAAGTGCCTGGATTAGGACCTGCGCCGCTTCCTGTGTGAGGCAGGGTCGTACTCTGCGGATGTTGTAGAGCATGAACCTACAGGAACGGGCCACCGCCTTGATGTTAGTTGAGAACGACAGGGTGTTGTCCAGGATCACGCCAAGGTTCTTAGCGCTCTGGGAGGAGGACACAATGGAGTTGTCAACCGTGATGGCGAGATCATGGAACGGGCAGTCCTTCCCCGGGAGGAAGAGCAGCTCCGTCTTGCCGAAGTTCAGCTTGAGGTGGTGATCCGTCATCCACACTGATATGTCTGCCAGACATGCAGAGATGCGATTCGCCACCTGTGGAGCGAAGCGAAGCGTTCATCCTTGGGAGCAATTTCCAAATGCTTGAAGGTACCACGTTTATCTGTACAAACAATAGTATGCAAGTATAAACACCATGGGACCACGCAGCTGTCAAACCGCTCAGTAAGGAGACACATTCTGTGTCCTAGAGAAAAACATACTTTGGTGCAAAAAGTGCAAATCAATCTCAGAACAACAGCAAAGGACCTTGTGAAGATGCGGGAGGAAACAGGTACAAAAGTATCTGTATCCACAGTAAAACGAGTCCTATATCGACATAACCTGAGAGGCCACTCAGCAAGGCAGAAGCCACTGCTCCAAAACGGCCATAAAAAAGCCAGACTACAGTTTGCAACTGCATATGGGGACAAAGATCGTACTTTTTGTAGAAATGTCTTATTGTCTGATGAAACAAAAGTATAACTGTTTGGCCATAATGACCATCGTTATGTTTGGAGGAAAAAGGGGGAGGCTTGCAAGCCGAAAAACACCATCCCAACCGTGAAGCACGGGGGTGGCAGCATCATGTTGTGGGGATGCTTTGCTGCAGGAGGGACTGGTGCACTTCTCAAAATAGATGGCTTCATGAGGAAAGGAAATTATGTGGATTTATTGAAGCAAAACCTCAAGACATCAGTCAGGAAGTTAAAGCTTGGTCACAAATGGACAATGACCAATGTTGTGGCAAAATGGCTTAAGGACAACAAAGGTATTGGAGTGGCCATCACAAAGCCCTGACCTCAATTCCATGGAAAATTTGTGGGCAGGACTAAAAAGCGTGTGCGAGCAAGGATGCCTACAAACCTGACTCAGTTACACCAGCTCTGTCAGGATTAATGGGCCAAAATTCACCCAATTTATTGTCGGAAGCTTGTGCAAGGCTACCCAAAACATTTGACCAAAGTTTTTTTTTAAGTATAGGCAATGCTACCAAATACTAATTGAGTGTGTGTAAACTTCTGACCTATTGGGAATGTGATGAAAGAAATAAAAACTGAAAAAAATCATTCTCTCCTATTATTCTGACATTTCACATTCTTAAAATAAAGTGGTGATCCTAACTGACCTAAGACAGGGAATTGTTAGTAAGATTAAATGTCAGGAATTGTGAAAAACTCAGTTTAAATGTATTTGGCTAAGGTGTATGTAAACTTCCGACTTCAACTGTACGTTGTTACGGTAATGAGTGAAGAGGTGTGGAGTCAGGCGCAGAGAGCAAAAGATCTGGGAAAAACAACACGCTTTAATGTCCCGGAAACATAACATGTACAAAAGTGGAAACACAAATGAACAGAAATATAAACGGACAGCGTGAAACCCAAATGCCAACAAAATACACTCAACCAACAAAACAGACGAACAAGCCCGCACGAAACAGAAGCGGGCTAAACAGACTATATATAACCCTATCCTAACAACCAAACTAGAAACAGGTGCTACCAATTAGACAAAACTAAACGAACACAGAACAACGGATCGGCGATAGCTAGTAGACCGGCGACGACGACCGCCGAGCGCCACCCGAACAAGAAGGGGAGTCACCTTCGGTAATATTCGTGACATACGTGTTCGTGAGAGACTCAAGTTCCCACCGAGGGGTTAAGTTAGTGTGTAGCCCAAATGGTTCAGAAGTTGGTAGATCAGATGTACCGACTTCAGACGAGTCCTGCAGATCCGGACGGGCGACATCAGGGGATGTAGTGGATTGAGACGCAGCCCATGCAAAGAACCAGATATCTCTAGCTTTATTTTGGTATTATGTTAACTCGATTTCCACGGGGCCGCAGACATTGACTATTGTCATTGTTTTACTATAATAAGTCAGAAGTATGTCAAATATTTTAAAGTGGGATTTTTGCTTCACAAGCCCCATAAATGACATAAAGGAAGGATATTTTACTGTAAGTGATTTATGATTAATGTGTATAATTTTGAGGTCAGTTGGCCAAAAGCTCCTTTTGCGTTTCAGCGTTTCCATGACCATCTCAGTTTTAAACAAACCTCTTTTGAAATACAATAGAATACAACTTTCTGTGTTTTCACAATTCCCTCCTCTGCAGGAGTATCCGATATGATGACTATTACTGGAAGAATAGCTGTGAGCAGCTGTGCCAAAAGCATGAGAGTCGGGCATGTAACGTCCAGGCCTGCTTCATCCACTGTCAACTCACTGATTGGGCCAACTGGTCTGGGTGCTCCCCGTGTGCCAAAAAACAGGCAAGTGAAAGAATATACACACACAGAGACACACAGACAGAAATACACACACACACTTCCACCGTCTGTCTCTGACCAGTTTTCTGATGTTGTAGTTAAGGACTCGGTCACTGCTAAGGCCTTCCCAGTTTGGAGGCGTGGAGTGCGATGCTGTTCTGACAGAAGACAGAGCGTGTTACCCATCAAAAGAGTGCAAGATGGAAACACTCAACTGCAAAGAGTTTCAGTGTGGCAATGGTGAACAGTCACATATTAACCTACTACATATACGGTATAGACAAAATACTGCATGTGCACATTTAAACAAAACTCTGCTCATGTACATTTCCCCTTGTCGCAGGTCGCTGTATCAGCTCCAAACTAACATGCAATAAACAGAACGACTGTGGGGACAACTCGGATGAAAAGAACTGTGATGAATTCAAAATAGTGTGTCCTGTTGAGAAGAGAGTGGTCCCTGGAGCTGACCTCATAGGAAACGGGTAGGTTAAAGGTCAAAGGCCAGCATAAGACATTCCCTGGAGCAGTGGTCAATGTCACAGTAGATGTTTAGCAGTAGTCAGTGAATACAGAGCAGGACTGCTTCATGCAATTCTCTGATACTTTAAGAAAAGTAACGTAACTTCAGGGTTAATGCTGCTCGCTTCTGTTACTTTCCTATTTTAGGTTTGATGCCATGGCAGAGACTAAGAGGGGGGCGGTACTGGATAACATGTTCATGGGCGACACCTGCAACCTTAACAGGAGCAGAGGCAGCAGCTACAGGCTGTACTACCGCGTCCCAGCCAATGTAGAAAGCTTTGAGATCAAGGTACAGTACTAATGCATAGAGATCTCATCTTATTCTATTCCCCATGTTTGACTAGTCTGGGATCAGATCTAGTTGTGGTTCTGCTTCCACAGGTCGAGATCCCAGATGACTTTAAACAGGAACCCCAGCCAGTCTACAGTGAGACCGTCAACCTGGCCTCCCCACCAGTCTCTACCAGAAGTCATTCCTCCAGTGGTGACTCTAGTTCCATCTGGGTCCCGATCTTCTTCTTTCGTTCCAGACGCCACCACCAATCCAACACAGGCACATTCAAGCAGGCTATTTCAGCTTCAAAGAAGACGGCAAGCTGCATCTACAGTATATGCACTCTCACATATTCACAATCACACATACAAACATAAACACCCTGATCACAGTATTGCAACGTAGTGGTAGACCTTGAAGTAGAGGTTTCCCTCAATCACAGATCTAAGATCACATTACCATACCCTCTATCCAAGCAGTAGGACTGGCATTTACTGTGAGGCAGGCATACAATCACAGCGTTTCAAAGCTGGGAAGGTAACACTGACGTTATGATTACGTAATCTCACCCTGTTCTGCAGGACTCCCAGTTCTTCCGAGTGCACCAGGTGTTACCTGTATCCAGATTCAGGGTGAAGGATTCAGACCTGTACCTGACAGAGCCCTTCTTACAGTTTCTGACCAGCCTGCCCCTGGAGTACAACTATGCCCTCTACAGGGAGATCTTCAAGCACTTTGGGACCCACTACTTCGCCTCCGGAACCTTAGGGGGACACTATGATCTGCTTTACCAATACAGCAGACTGGAGCTTAAGAACAGTGGTACGAGAGCACAGCCTTGTAGTCAAAAGGAGGCACAATACCCACTGCTAGTGCATTGTTCTCTCTGATTTCATAAATTGTTCATTTTTTTGTGTTTCATTGTCACAGGTTTAACAGAAGAGCATACCAAAGGATGCCTAAAGTCTGAGTCGAGCATGTCTATAATAATATACTCGCAAAGTTCAAATGTTGTAAGATGCTCCGACAATACAATGACTCAAAAACATGAAGGTTGGTTTTTCTAATTACCGTTACAGACAAATTGAACATTCAAGATAGACCACCTAGCTCTAGTCGTCTTGACTTTTCACTTGTTCGGTTTCATTAAGTATCTCTCTCAATAGTTTTGTTGAGACCTGGCTCTTCACCCTTTGCTGTTACTTCTGTGTTGGTCAGGCTCTTTTGTGCAGTCGTCAGAGAAGTCTTTCTCCATGGTGCGTGGAGGCAGGGTCGGGGAGGCTGCAGCCCTGGCCTGGGAGCGGAAAGGGGCTGCCCCTGACAGCACCACTTATAAGAACTGGGCCAAATCACTCATAGACAACCCTGCTGTTGTGGAATACGAGGTCAGAACTCCCTCCGTGGAATATAATGAAATAGGATGGAAACAATGAATCCAGTTCATTCATTGATTGTGTATGATTGGCTGTGATATAGTGAATCCATACCGTCTTTTTGAGATACTGTCGGTTTATAACAGCTCTTTCCTAAGACATAAAACATGTCACTTCTTGTGAGAAATTGGTCACTTCTTGTGAGAAATTGGTCTCCTTCCTATCTGTCTCCAGCTGCTGCCCATCATCAATCTGGTCAAGGGGATCCCATGTGCTGCCACCAAAAGAAGGCACCTGACCAGAGCTCTGGTGGAGTACCTGGAGGACTTTGACTCCTGCAAGTGTGCCCCCTGCCCTAACAATGCCCGTGCCGTCCTTTCTGGCACAGACTGTCAGTGCATCTGCCAGACGGGCACCTATGGGCCCAACTGTGAGCAACGGGCACAAGACTACACCTCAGGTACACAGCAGCACCCACTCACTCACTGATATACACATTTTTATACAGGATGAGGATTGTGTATAGTCCCTGTTGTGTATTGCACAGTCATTTGACAGTGCTCAGTATGGTTGACTGACACCAGACACTGCTGAATGTGGTTTGACTCCTGGTGATTAGTACACACCAAACAGTGCTGAATGTGGTTTGGCTTCTGGTCTGTAAACACCAGGCAGGTCTGAGTGTGGTTTGCTGTGTGGTTTCCTCAGAGGCAGTAGATGGTTACTGGAGCTGCTGGGGGACATGGAGTGCCTGTGATGCATCCATGAAGAGACATCGTACCAGAGAGTGCAACAACCCCGCTCCCCTGAGGGGGGGAAAACTCTGCCAGGGACCGGCCAGACAGGAGGAGGGATGCTTCATCTCCATTTTCCAAGAGTAAGAGAGACTGACATGTTTAAGCCTTGAGACAATTGAGATGTGGATTGTGTATTTGTGCTTTCATAGTGAGAATGGGCAAGACAAAAGATTTAAGTTCCTTTGAACGGGGTATGGACGTGAGCTGCCCAGTGACGCGAACCTACCAGACGAGCTAAATGCCTTTTATGCTCACTTAGAGGCAAGCAACACTGAAGCAGGCACGAGAGCTGGATGACTGTGTGATAACGCTCTTGGTAGCCAATATGAATGCTCTTGGTAGCCGATGTGAACAAAACCTTTAAACAAGTCAACATTCACAAAGGCTATGGGCCAGACGGATCACCAGGACATGTACTCAAAGCATGCCTGGACCAACTGTCAGGTTTCTTCACTGACATTTTCAATCTATCCTTGACCGAGTTTGTAATACCTACATGTTTCAAGCAGACCACCATAGTCCCTGTGCCAAAGGAAGCGAAGGTAACCTGCCTAAATGAATACCGCCCCGTGGCACTCACGTCGTTAGCCATGAAGTGCTTTGAAAGGCTGGTCATGGCTCACATCAACAGCATCCTCCCAGACACCCTAGACCCACTCCAATTTGCATACCGCCCCAACAGATCCACAGATGATGCAATCTCAATCGCACTCCACACTGCCCTTTCTCACCTGGACAAAAGGAACACCTATGTGAGAATGCTGTTCATTGACTACAGCTCAGATTTCAACACCATAGTGCCCACGAAGCTCATCACTAAGCTATGGACTCTGGGACTAAACACCTCCCTCTGCAACTGGATTCTGTTCTTCCTGATGGGCTGCCCCCAGGTGGTAAGAGCCCATCAACAACACATCTGCCACGCTGATCCTTAACACTGGGGTTTCTCAGGGGTGTGTACTTAGTCCCCTCCTGTATTCCCTGTTCACCCACAACTGCGTGGCCAAACACGACACCATCATTAAGTTTTCTGACGACACAACAGTGGTAGGCCTGATCACCGACAACAATGAGACGGCCTATAGGGAGAAGGTCAGAGAACTGGCAGTGTTGTGCCAGGACAACAACCTCTCCCTCAATGTGAGCAAGACAAAGGAGTTGATTGTGGACTACAGGAAAAGGCGGGCTGAACAGGCCTCCATTAACATCGAAGGGGCTGGAGTGGAGCGGGTCAAGAGTTTCAAGTTCCTTGGTGTCCACTTCACCAATGAACTATCATGGTCCAAACATACCAAGACAGTCATGAAGAGGGCACAACAAAACCTTTTCCCCATCAGGAGACTGAAAAGATTTGGCATGGGTGCCCAGATCCTCAAAAGGTTCTACAGCTGCACCATCGAGAGTAAACACCAGGCAGGTCTGAGTGTGGTTGCATCACTGACTGGTTGCATCACCGCCTGGTATGAGAACTGCTCGGCATCTGACCGTTAGGAGCTACAGAGGGTAGTGCGAACGGCCCAATACATCACTGGGGCCAAGCTTCCTGCCATCCAGGACCTATATAATAGGCAGTGTCAGAGGAAAGCCCATAAAATTGTCAGAGACTCCAGTCACCCAAGTTATAGACCTGTTTTTTCTGCTACCGCACGGCAAGCGGTACCGGAGCGCAAAGTCTAGGACCAAAAGGCTCCTCAACAGCTTTTACCCCCAAGTCATAAGACTGCTGAACAATTCAATTCATAGAATCGCCACCAGACAATTTACATTGACCTCCCCCACCCCCCCTCCCTTTTGTACACTCACTGTTTGTTTGTTACCTATGCATAGTCACTTCGCCCCCACCTACATGTACAGATAACCTTAACTAGCCTCTACCCCTGCACACTAACTCTGTACCAGTACCCACTGTATATTGGGTTATTGTTATTCTTATTGTGTTACTTTTATTATTACTTTTTATTTTAGTCTACTTGGTCAATATTTTATTCTTGAACTGCACTGTTAGTTAAGGGTTTGTAAGTAAGCATTTCACGGTAAAGTCTAGTTGTTGGATTTGGTAGTAGGTGCCAGGCGCACCGGTTTGTGTCAAGAATTGCAACGCTGCTGGGTATTTCACGCTCAACAGTTTCCCGTGTGTATCAAAATGATCCACCACCCAAAGGACATCCAGCCAACTTGACGCCTGTGGGAAGCATTGGAGTCAACATGGACCAGCATCCCCGTGGAATGCTTTCGACAGCTTGTAGAATCCATGCCCCGGCGAATTGAGGCCGTTTTGAGGGAAAAAAGGCAGGGTGCAACTCAATATTAGAAAGGTGTTCCTAATGTTTGGTATACCCAGTGTATATTGAAAGCAGGTGTGGTTCCAGTGTTCATTAATACACGTTATGTTAGTGTTTCCTTTATTTTGGCAGTTACCTGTACATACCACTCCAGTAAAATAGAATTGATCAGGAAGAGTGTTGGTCTTCTAGATAAAAACGTACTGTTGATTTATATACCTTAGTGCATTTCTGATTTTCTGTTGGTCTGTCTTTTCTCCGCAGGCAAAATGTATGTGTTAATGATGAGGACTTTGCCACAGAGGGGCGGGCGGAGGGCTTGCCTCCCGGCGTGGAGGGCTGTCCAAGACCCAAGCGTCCTGCCAACAGTCACCTCAGGGTAGACACAAGCTAACAACACTAGCTGCTAACAAAGCTAACAGAGACAGAGCTCACTAAAGATCTCTGAAAGAGTGATATTTCCAAAGACTCTGGGCCAGCTCTCAGTGATGTCACAGTCGTAGTGACCTTTACCTGTTTATACCCTTATTAACATCTTCTTTTTCTTCATTTCGTCTCTCTCTCTCTCTCTCTCAGGGGCTTTATTGGCATGGTAAAGAATTACATTGCCAAAGAAAGTGAAATAAACAATGATAAATAAACAATAAGCATTACACACACAAACATTTTCAAAGAAATGTTTGACATGTTATATTGTTAACTACAGTGTTGTAACAATGTGCAAATAGCTTTTCTTAGTTTGGGGTCAGTCACAGTGGTCAGATATTCTGCCACTGTGTACTCTTAATTCTTTCCCTCATGATTTGGTTGGGTCTAATTATCCTGGGGCTCTGTGGTATCTGTTTGGATTTTTTAACAGAGCCCCAGAACCAGCTGGCTGAGGGGCCTCTTCTCTAGGTTCATCTCTCTGCAGGTTAGGGCTTTATGATGGAAGGTTTGGTCTCTCTCTGTCTTCTCAATGTCAGAAAGATAAGCGTTACTATGAGTTTGGCGACATGGAGGAGTTCCTGTGCTTCACAGGG
Source organism: Oncorhynchus gorbuscha (assembly GCF_021184085.1). Classification (NCBI taxonomy): domain Eukaryota; kingdom Metazoa; phylum Chordata; class Actinopteri; order Salmoniformes; family Salmonidae; genus Oncorhynchus; species Oncorhynchus gorbuscha. The sequence continues at coordinate 14,434,180 of NC_060192.1, forward strand.
TTTGAAATGGAAGGTTACCAGTTCATCAACTGTCGCCCTGACGGGACCTGGACCCCTCCCACAGGGATGTGCATCAGTAAGTCTGTCCTCTTAGGAACAATCCCTGCATAGTATGCAGACAGAAGGAATAACACTCTGTCCATAGCAAACCTCTTTTGTATGGAAAGACTTTGGAATCCATGTTTTGCCAATAGTATAATATATATATATATATATATATATATATATATTTATTTATTTATTTTCATGTCAAACCAGTCTTGTTGAGTATTTGTCCTCCATCTTAGGGAAGGTGTGCTCCCCGCCTGCCGTGCCTGAGGGTATGACTCTGTACCCCTCCAAGAAGGAGTACAAGGTGGACCACTCCGTGGGACTTGAATGCACGGAGAGAGGCATGGTTCCGTCAGAACAGGGCTTCTACACCTGTGCCAAGAGTCTAACCTGGGAGCCTCCACTTCCTAAAGACCTGCACTGCAAAATAGGTAGTCTGTCTCAAATGGACTTTGAAGAAACATTAGAGGGATGTTGTTGGAAAGTTGGCATCCTTTTAAAGACCTCATAGAGTTTTTCGACAATCAAGTGGAGATCACATGATTGACAATATAATTCAATTACGTAATTGGATGTTTGTCCTGTCAATGTGTCTGTCCAGATAAGCCATTTGTTCCTGACAATCAATGTGGGAGAGGAGAGAGGCACGTTGGTTCCAAATGTATCTGCGTGGCACGTGAGACATGCCAGTGAGCACTTTTACCTATCAATCATAATTAAGTCATGAACAATTGAATATTAATGGATTTTTAATTGCCTTTTAACATTAGCTAAACACATGCATCTGAAGGCCACCATAATAATTTGGTTCCCGAATCAGTCTGTTCATCTAGATTTGTCCTCTTCTTGGACTGACTAATGATTTCCATGTCTGCGTGTGCTCCACCTGTGTGTGTGTATTGCAGCCCATACAAAACTGAGTTCTGCATCTTCAATGCTGAAGTTGGCAGTGGTGTGATGATGTCTTACTGTGGTTTCCACTCGGGCCGTTGCCATGGTGACCAGCTCTTCTTCATGAATGTGGGCCCGTGTGACGAGGATGTGGTCAGCCTGGACTGGGCCAAGTTCAGGGTCAGCATGGCTGCCAAGAGCTCAGTCCAGGAGCCCTGCGACTCTGACACCTGCTATGAGTGGGAGAGCTGCACTGGTATGACTGACTGACCACAGATTCCCTCTCAGATTTAGATAGCACTTGACCACTTCATCTGAAATAACCTAATCTGCAAAGAGTTAACTAGTTTACATGCAATAAAATTAATTATGTTTCAAGGATGAATGTGTCGATAGGGTTTCAACATAGCAAAATCATTTCATATACCTGTGCTCTTTCCCTTTTGTCTTTGTGCAATCAGAGTCCAAACAGTGTCTGTGTAAAGTTCCCCGGGACTGTCCAAAGGAGGGAGAACACATGTTCTGTGTGAAGCTGCTGAAGACCCAGAGCAAGAGGAGTGTGAATCTGTGTTTCATGGCTGCCATCAAGTGTAGAAAGATGGAGTTTGAGATTCTCAACGAAGGCCTGTGTGAAGAGTCCACATAACCAGGTCCTAGTGTAGCTTTCCTCTTCCTGTATTCTATCACTCTCTCCCTCTGCATTATATCATACAGCACAACTGTAAAGATGGACGTTCTGAAGGAGCTGATTTTTGTCCCGTTTGAATTGCAGCTTTGTTCAACTTAATTTGTTTTACAATCTAGTTTGAAGTTCATTTCTTTGCATGTTATTTTGTACTTGTATGTCTTTTTTATAGCATTTTATGACTATTTGCTTGTGTTGTTATGATATCAAATATACTTTGGCAAAATGTGGTGTTTAAATTAAGTTAACAAAAACAAATATGTTTGTATCCAATATTTTATTTACAACAAGTTGCAACTACATGTAACTGCCAAAAATAAAGGAAACACCAACATAGTGTCTTAATAGTGTCACGTGTGTTCCCTCTCAGGCCTCTAGGTCACCAGGCTGCTCTTTTGGGCGAACACCTGTTAAGCACATAATACACTAACCTGGACTCCATCACCTCCTTGATTACCTGCCCTTTATATGTCACTCCCGTTGGTTTCTTCCCCAGTCGGCATTGTTCCTGTTTCATGTCGGTGCGCTGTTTGTGGTTCTTGTTTTGTTCATTTATTTATTAACTGTATTCACTCCCTGAACTTGCTTCCCGACTCTCAGCATACATCGTTACCAATAGAGTGTCGGGTCACCAGAACGGCTTCAATGCGCATTAACATAGGTTCTGGAACTCTATTGGGGGGACACCATTCTTCAATGAGAAATTCCATTATTTTGTGTTTTGTAGATGGTGGTGGAAAGCCCTGCCTCAGCGACTGCGCCAGAATCTCCGTAAAATGGGCATGATACACGAGCACAGGATGCCGTGTGGTGAAACATTGCTTGCCTTCCATTGGAATGAATGGGAAGCAATGAGAAGAGGGGACCTGTGGGCGGTGCGGTGAAAAATATACACTTTTCTCAACTTTATGCAAATCACAAGCGGCGACCGCTGGGCGATGACCAATCATATCGAGTGGTTCCCGTGACAAATTTGACCCTATGTGACCCAAGGCTGGAGACTTTTTTTCAACAAAGATGGATGACAAAAATACTAGGATGGAAGCAAATGTAAGTGATTATAATGTCATAACGAATCATATGAGAAATGTACAGTTGACAGGTATGTGTTAATGTAGAGACAAACGATTATAATAATAATATAATAATAATAATAATATATGCCATTTAGCAGACGCTTTTATCCAAAGCGACTTACAGTCATGTGTGCATACATTCTACGTATGGGTGGTCCCGGGATCGAACCCACTACCCTGGCGTTACAAGCGCCATGCTCTACCAACTGAGCTACAGAAGGACCCCATTTTTTTATCATGAAGTTAAATTGACGAAAATCGTGATTTAGCAAGCTAGCTGACTTGCTAACATTAGCTAGCTGGCTAGCTTTATGGGTGTTGTTTTAGGGAATCCTGAAACAACCAGCAAACCAGGCTTTCATCTTGTGACATTGGAGGTATAGAATCTAGCTAGCTAAAGCATTTACTGCAAATTGAATGTACAATTTTGTAAGCTTGCCTTGCTGATATTTGCCATGCAATGCAGATAGATGAAATAATCTAGCTTGCTATGTTCTTGCTTTTTGAGCAGTGCAGGATAAAAATGTCTGTATGCCTATGGATGTGTAGCTATCTATCTAGCTGATCTGTGTATGGACACAAACGTTTGGTATACCTAGCAATGAACCTCAGCTTTCGTAGCCAGATGTATCAACTTCAAAACAGTCTGAATGACATTAATGAAGCCTATGGATTGAGTAGAATATAATATAACTTTGTGAAAGGATGCAAGTCGCATATACATGTAGTTATTACCATGCATGATATCGGCACATTGTAGCCTGTACATTTAATATATTCACCTAACCGACTTTGTCGGACATCTACTTTGTGCATGACACAAGTCATTTTTCCAACAATTGTTTACAGACATTATTTCACTTATAATTCACTGTATCACAATTCTAGTGGGTCAGATGTTTACATACACTAAGTTGACTGTGACTTTAAGCAGCTTGGAAAATTCCAGAAAATGGCATCATGGCTTTAGAAGCTTCTGATAGGCTTCTAAAAGTTACTTAACAAGAAATTTGTGGAGTGGTTGAAAAACGACTTTAATGACTCCAACCTAAGTGCATGTAAACTTCCAACTTCAACGGTATGTATTACAATTCCACACTTCAACAATGTTTACCAATCTTGGTCCTGGGACATCAATGATTACATATTGTAACTAATAGACTAGAAACAGGATTTAACTAGTTAAGTGAACATTTACTCCTGAACCTATTTAGGATAGATATAACAACGGGGTTAAACTCTGATTGACTCAAGACATTTCAGCTTTAAAAAAATAAATAGTTATTTGAAAAGAATTCTAAAAACACTATTCCACTTTGACATTATGGGGTATTGTGTGAAGATCAGTGACACTGACACTCCATTTAAAGTTCAGGCTGTAACACAAAATGTGGAAAAAGTCAAGGGGTGTGAATACTTTCTGAAGGTACTGTCCATAGAATAAATGTTTTCTTTGGCATCACCTTCCATTAAAAAAGGATCAAATACATTCTCACATCATACACATTTAATCCAGTCAGTCCATGTTGCATACACATAAAAACAGAGGACTCTAATACATTCACTCACAACCGACCGCTGTCCCAAGATCATAGGAAATCCCAGAACGTAGTGTCTATACTGTAATAAACTCACAGTTGCTGTCAAACTCCAACCGCCCCACAGTTGTTACTGACTAGTTAGATATTAATTTTCCAGTGACCATACAATTTCTGTACTTACAGCATTTATATAAAATCATTTCAGGTTTTTGCTTTGGCTGACCTTATTTTTTTCATTGACATTTGTCAATAAAACTAATGAATGCAACTATATCGGTCAAATAGTTTCTATTCTGCTTGTGGCCCTGGAACGAAAAACTGTGAGACACTTTATTGTCAGGATAAATACGGGCTGGACATGTAGATAAATTAGTCAGTTCACGGCTTGAGCGGAGGGAGCTGGTCAAATGGTAGCGATGGAGTCTGCTGCTGATATTGTAAAGGGCAAGTCTGGGAACCAGCCGGAGTCATATAGCCACTGGACTTCTCGCCTTCCACTCTGTGAAGCACACACTTGGGGGATGCCTCAGCGGCTCTTGGCTACAGAAATGTCACCACACAATTCATAATAGTGTCCAGTTGTCTATGAGCCTTATGCCTCAGCACTGTATTACTCCAACTCCCATTCCTCTTATGCTTCAAGAGAGTGTCATGATTGTCGTAAGCATTCTCAGACCAAAGCGCAGCGCGATATGGGTTCCACGTATTTTATTCTAAGTGAACCGCACAACAAAACAATAAAAAATTAACTAAACTTGACGTTCTGGAGTGCTCACAGGCAACAACACAAAAACAAGATCCCACAAAAAAAACAGTGGGGAAATGGCTGCCTAAATATGATCCCCAATCAGAGACGACGCTAAACAGCTGCCTCTGATTGGGAACCATACCAAGCCAACATAGAAATAAATAACCTAGATTACCCACCCTAGTCACACCCCGAACTAACCAAAATAGAGAATAAAAAGGCTCTCTATGTTCAGGGGGTGACAGCGAGTCCTCACATGACTGATAAGTTTATCAAATTCGATGACAGCTGCTAGGTCAGGTTTCCTCACTGTAAATGTTGTAGGTCTGGCACTTAACAGGACCTGTGTTCTGTGGGCAGCCCACACAAGGGAGGCCCCCCCTCGTCTTAACATTTGACCCTGAGAACAGGATCCCCATGACAACCAGCAGCTACAGCTCCCATGGATCACCCCTTATAAAACCAATAGCCAAAATATCACAATTACAATCATTATGCATAAATGTACAACTACATACATTGATCTGAAATCCTGCTGGCCAAGTGTCAGGTGGAAGTGGCGATAGGAACAATAGTGCCAGTGAACAAAATATGAAACAACCCTAAATTACATGAAGTGTGCAATTTGGCTGCTCTCTGAGTGCAACTTTCACAGCCAGGGCCTGAGGTGCCAGACCTGCAGACACATTTAGAATGTGCTGGCCTTCCGAGTGGCGCAGCGGTCTAAGGCATTGCATCGCAGTGCTAGATGCGCCACTACAGTTCCTGGTTCGATCCTGGGCGGCTGTGCTGCAACCGGCCGTGACTGGGATACGGCGCACAATTGGCCCAACGTTTTCTAGGTTAGGGGAGGGTTTGGCCGGCTGGGATGTCCTTGTCCCATCGCACTCTAGCGACTCCTTGTGGCGGCCAGGCGCATGGACACTGACTTCAGGTCGCAAGCTGTACGGTGGGCATACATTGGTGGGCTGGCTTCAGGGTTAAGCGAGCAGTGTGTCAAGAAGCAGTGCGGCTTGGCGTGGTTGTGTTTTTCGGAGGACACATGGCTCTCAACCTTCGCCTCTCCAGAGTCCGTACAGGAGTTGCAGCGATGGGCCAAGACTAACTACCAATTGGATATCACGAAATTGGGGATGAAAACAAAAAAGGGGTTAAAAAGTACAATAATAATCAAATGTACACTGTTCCAGTTATAGCAGGGGCTGCCCGTTGTTGTGGCAGGGCGGCAGTGGCAGGGATGTTCTTCTGCCAGGTACTCCGCTGTAGCTCTCATGAGAAGGAGCTTCTTCAGCCCAGCATAATGCACCTCCTTCTCCAGCTCATACATAGGTTGTAGCTACGCTCGTAAAAATAAAGGTGCAAGTTGGAACCAAATAAAGGTTATTGAGAGCGATGTCATAGGGGAACCATTTTAGAGTGAGGGTGTCTGAAGAACCATAAACCATCAAAAAACAGAAATGTTTCAGACCTTCAAAACCAGAATTTAATAGCCCTGCTGTAGGGTTTTAAGCATTATTTGCATATTTCCCAGGGTGCCTTTCAAGTGAATTTGAGTTACCAGTACCATCCATGACTGTGCTCGCTAGTGTCAGAGACATGGTTGTTGTATTCATTTTCAGTCCTATGGCCTTCATCACGTGAAATCCTAGGTTAGTTATATCATTCAAATTAAATTCTTTAAGACAAGACATGTTTCAACAAGGCCTTCTTTTGAGATGATAGTTTTACCTTAATACAGTGGTCCGATTTGAATCCAGACAGTCTTAATGATTGCCAGGGTTGGAAAGACTAAAATATGCTACTACCTTAAACATCAAAACTGGAAAAACCATTTCAGTAACAGTTGCAATAAGTCCAACAGATGGGAATAGTTAAATAAAAATGTGTATGGTTAATTAATCAATGTACATACAAAAACATAGACATTGAAACAAAACAAAAATAATCTGCAATAGAGCATGCTGGAAAATATAACGATGGGCATGGCTTTGGTTCAACTCTGGTTATTAACACCAACACTGTTGTTATTTTACACCACTGAGTGTTAATTGAACTCTTGAATCAACACTATAAATGTTACACTGAAAACATTAGTTAACACTGGTAAATGTATGTGTGCTATGAAAGAGACATCTGCAGGCATCTACAGTATGTATTTCAAGAATTCTGAAGAACAAATGCCATGTCAAGAATCCCACACTTAATGCAAAGTTTCTTTATTGGGCAAAAGTTCCTTAAAAGCTGGGAAGAATCTTTATATTTATTTTAAGTTTACAATATGGGTGGACATGATATAGTATAACATGTCATCCCGTCAAAAGTTTGTTTATTTATATATATATATATATATATATAAACAAACAATGACAAAAAAGGTTAGAATGATAGGAGATGGATGCTCGTTGGATACGGCAGGGCTTGCAAACCATTACAGACTACAAAGGGAAGCACAGCTGAGAGCTGCCCAGTGACACGAGCCAACCAGATGAGCAAAACTACTTCTAAGCTGGCTTCGAGGCAAATAACACTAACATGCATGAGAGCACCAGCTGTTCTGGAAGACTGTGTGATCACGCTCTCTGCAGCCGATGTGAGTAAGACCTTCAAACAGGTTAACATTCACAAGGCCGCAGGATCAGACGGATTACCCGGAGGTGTACTGCGAGCATGCGCTGACCAACTGGAAAGTGTCTTCACTGACATTGTCAATCTCTCCCTGTCCGAGTCTGTAATACCAACATATTTTAAGCAGACAACCATAGTCTCTGTGCCCAAGAAAACTAAGGTAACCTGCCTAAACGTCTACCGACCTGTAGCACTCACATCTGTAGCCATGAAATGCTTTGAAAGGCTGGTCATTGGCTCACATCAACACCATTACCCCAGAAACCCTAGACGCACTCCAATTTACATTCTGCTCCAACAGATCCACAGATGGTGCAATCTCTATTGTACTCCACCCTGCCCTTTCCCACCTGGACAAAAGGAACACTTATTTGAGAATGCTATTAATTGACTACACCTCAACATTTCAATACCATAGTGCCCTCAAAGATCATCAATAAGCTGAGGTCCCTGGGACTAAACACCTCCCTCTCTAACTGGATCCTGGACTTCCTGACGTGCCGCCCCCAGGTGGTAAGGGTAGGGAACAACATCCGCCACACTGATCCTCAACACAGGGGCCCTCAGGGGTGCGTGCTCAGTCCCCTCCTGTACTCCCTGTTCACTCATGACTGCACGGCCAATCACGACTCCAACACCATCATTACATTTGCCGATGACACAACAGTGATAGGCCTGATCACCGGCAACGACGAGACGGCTTATAGGGAGGAGGTCAGAGACCTGGCCGTGTGGTGCCAGGACAACAACAGCTCCCTCAAGGTGAACAAGGCAAAGGAGATTATTGTGGACTCCAGGAAAGAGGCCCGAGCACTCTCCCATTCTCATTGATGGGGCTGCAGTGGAGCAGGTTGAGAGCCTCCAGTTCCTTGGTGTCCACATCACCAACAAACTAACATGGTCCAAGCACACCAAGACAGTATTGAAGAGGGCACGACAAAACCTATTCCCCCTCAGGAGATTTGGCATGGGTCCTCAGATCCACAAAAGGTTCTACAGCTGCACCGTCGAGAGCATCCTGACTGGTTGCATCACTGCCTGGTATGGCAACTGCTCGGCCTCCGACCGCAAGGCACTACAGAGGGTAGTGCGAACGGCCCAGTACATCACTAGGGCCTAGCTTCCTGCGATCCAGGACCTCTATACCAGGCCGTGTCAGAGGAAGGACCTAAAAATTGTCAAAGATTCCAGCCACCCTAGTCATAGACTGTTCTCTCTGCTACCACACAGCAAGCAGTACCGGAGTGCCAAGTCTCGGTCCAAGAGGCTTCTAAACAGATTCTACCCCAAGCCATAAGACTTCTGAACACCTGCATGTACATTCTACCTCAAATAACCGGTGCCCCCGCACTGTGACTCTGTATCGGTACCCCCCCCTGTAAATGGTCTCGCTATTGTTATTTCACTGCTACTCTTTAAATTACTTGTTACTTTTATCTGTATTTTTTTTAACTGCATTGATGGTTAGGGGCTCATAAGTTAGCATTTCACTAAGGTCTACACCTGTTGTATTCGGTGCATGTGACCAATAAAATTGTATTTGATTATGCTACCTTCATGTTGATGACCCAAGGGATGTACTAGACAGAGCAGACCCACTGGTCTGTCCATTGGCCTCTGGGTCCTCCAGGTCCAGGACCCTCTGACCAGCTATGGAGGACGTGTCTCCACCGATGACATAGGTCTTAACTTCTTGGTGACAGGGGGGCAGTATTAAGGAGCTTGGATGAATAAGGTGCCCAGAGTAAACTGCCTGCTACTCTGTCCCAGATGCTAATATATGCATATTATTAGTAGTATTGGATAGAAAACTCTGAAGTTTCTAAAACTGTTTGAATGATGTCTGTGAGTATAACAGCACTCATGTGGCAGGCGAAAACCTGAGAAAAATCCAACCAGGAAGTGGGAAATCTGAGGTTTGTAGTTTTTCAACTCTTTACCATTCCAATATACAGTGTAAATGGGGTCATATTGCACTTCCTAAGGCTTCCACTAGATGTCAACAGTCTTTAGAACTTTCTTTCAGGCTTCTACTATGAAGGGGGAGAGAATGAGAGGGGATTGAGCCATGTGTCTGGAAGAGTGCCACAGGCTCGTGAGGTGTGGTCACGAGAGAGTTCGCTCTCGTTCCATTGCTTTTCTGCAGACAATGGAATTCTCCAGTTGGAACATTATTGAAGATTTATGATAAAAACATCTTAAAGATTGATTCTATACTTAGTTTGACAAGTTTCTATGACCTGTAATATAACTCTTTGAACTTTTCGTCCGACTGGACCTGAACGCGCATTTGGATTTGTTTACCAAACGCCCTAACAAAAGAAGCTATTTGGATATAAATTATGAACTTTATCGAACAAATCAAACATTTATTGTGGAACTGGGATTCCTGGGAGTGCATTCTGATGAAGATCATCAAAGGTAAGTGAATATTTATAATGCTATTTCTGACTTCTTTTGACTACACAATATCTAATATATATAATGTAATATAATGGCGGGTATCTTTTTGGCTGCTTTGTTGTCTGAACGCTGAACTCAGATTATTGCATGGTTTGCTTTTTCAGTAATACTTTTTTGAAATCTGACACAGCAGTTGCATTAACTTCATGCGTTGAGCAATCCCGTATCCGGGAGAGTGATCATAGCCTCAAGCTCATTACCATAACGCAACGTTAACTATTCATGAAAATCGCAAATTAAATGAAAGAAATATATTCACTCACAAGCTTAGCCTTTTGTTAACAACACTGTCATCTCAGATTTTCAAAATCTGCTAGCATAGCATTAAGCCTAGCATTCAGCAGGCAACATTTTCACAAAAACAAGAAAAGCATTCAAATAAAATAATTTACCTTTGAAGAACTTCAGATGTTTTCAATGAGGAGACTCTCAGTTAGATAGCAAATGTTATTATTGTTAATATTATTTGTGTAGGAGAAACTCACATTTGGCTAAGAAAAATCCCAGAAAATTCAGTCATTACAACGCCAAAGTATTTTCCAAATTAACTCCTATTCTCGCTATACACCAAGTCACTTGGCTCTGTCATAACCTCACATGGTCTCTCCTATCATTGCTATGCAGACGACACACAATTAATCTTCTCCTTTCCCCCTTCTGATGACCAGGTGGCGAATCGCATCTCTGCATGTCTGGCAGACATATCAGTGTGGATGACGGATCACCACCTCAAGCTGAACTTCGGCAAGACGGAGCTGCTCTTCCTCCCGGGGAAGGACTGCCCGTTCCATGATCTCGCCATCACGGTTGACAACTCCATTGTGTCCTCCTCCCAGAGCGCTAAGAACCTTGGCGTGATCCTGGACAACACCCTGTCGTTCTCAACTAACATCAAGGCGGTGGCCCGTTCCTGTAGGTTCATGCTCTACAACATCCGCAGAGTACGACCCTGCCTCACACAGGAAGCGGCACAGGTCCTAATCCAGGCACTTGTCATCTCCCGTCTGGATTACTGCAACTCGCTGTTGGCTGGGCTCCCTGCCTGTGCCATTAAACCCCTACAACTCATCCAGAACGCCGCAGCCCGTCTAGTGTTCAACCTTCCCAAGTTCTCTCACGTCACCCCGCTCCTCCGCTCTCTCCACTGGCTTCCAGTTGAAGCTCGCATCCGCTACAAGACCATGGTGCTTGCCTACGGAGCTGTGAGGGGAACGGCACCTCAGTACCTCCAGGCTCTGATCAGGCCCTACACCCAAATAAGGGCACTGCGTTCATCCACCTCTGGCCTGCTCGCCTCCCTACCACTGAGGAAGTACAGTTCCCGCTCAGCCCAGTCAAAACTGTTCGCTGCTCTGGCTCCCCAATGGTGGAACAAACTCCCTCACGACGCCAGGACAGCGGAGTCAATCACCACCTTCCGGAGACACCTGAAACCCCACCTCTTTAAGGAATACCTAGGATAGGATAAAGTAATCCTTCTCACCCCCCCCTCCCCCCCTTAAAATATTTAGATGCACTATTGTAAAGTGGTTGTTCCACTGGATGTCATAAGGTGAATGCACCAATTTGTAAGTCGCTCTGGATAAGAGCGTCTGCTAAATGACTTAAATGTAAAATGTAAATGTAAACTCCATAATATCGATAGAAACATGGCAAACGTTGTTTAGAATCAATCCTCAAGGTGTTTTTCACATATCTATTCGATGATAAATCATTCGTGGCAGTTGGGTTTCTCCTCGGAAGCAAATGGAAAAATACACGCAGCTGGAGATTACGCAATAATTGCGACAGAGGACACCAAGCGAGCACCTGGTCGATGTAGTGTAAAATGGTAAATCTTCCAATGATATGCCTACAAATACGTCACAATGCTGCAGACGCCTTGGGGAAACGACAGAAAGTATAAGCTCATTCCTGGCGCATTCACAGCCATATAAGGAGACATTGGAACACAGCGCCTTCAAAATCTGGGGCACTTCCTGTTTGAAATTTCATCTTGGTTTCGCCTGTAGGATCAGTTCTGTGGCACTCACAGATAATATCTTTGCAGTTTTGGAAACGTCAGAGTGTTTTCTTTCCAAAGCTGTCAATTATATGCATAGTCGAGCATCTTTTCGTGACAAAATATCTTGTTTAAAACGGGAACGTTTTTTTATCCAAAAATTAAAAGAGCGCCCCCTATATCGAAGAAGTTAAGGAGTATATCTCTAATTCCATGTATAACACTTTTATTTTCATCAACATTTATGAGTATATCTGTAAATATATGTGGCTCTCTGTTATGCAGGTGAATGAGGACCCAAAAGCGACTTAACAGAAACAGAGTCTTTATTCCAGTCTTTAACAAAAACGATAATCCTGGAATCTCTCAGGTAAAGTCAAAACAGGAAAACTGAAATCCTCTAGTCAGTAGAGGGGAACAAATGGAGATGCGACCACAGACTGCAGGTCGCTTCGGGAAGGCGCAGGCCTTAGCTGAACTAGACACCTGCTCACACGCAGCATCTGAAGAAGGCAAAAACACGACGGAACAAGAACACAGCACAGCAAACATCAAACAAGGATCCGACAAGGACAGAAGCGGAAAACAGAGGGAGAAATAGGGACTCTAATCAGAGGGCAAAATAGGGGACAGGTGTGAAAGAGTAAATGAGGTAGTTAGGAGAATGAGGAACAGCTGGGAGCAGGAACGGAACGATAGAGAGAGAGAGCGAGAGAGGGAGAGAGGGAGGGGGAGAGAGAGGGATAGAAAGAGGGAAAGAACCTAATAAGACCAGCAGAGGGAAACGAATAGAAGGGGAAGCACAAGGACAAGACATGACAATATATGACAAAACATGACAGTACCCCCCCACTCACCGAGCGCCTCCTGGCGCACTCGAGGAGGAACCCTGGCGGCAACGGAGGAAATCATTGATCAACAAACGGTCCAGCACGTCCCGAGAAAGAACCCAACTCCTCTCCTCAGGACCGTAACGGGAGACGATGAAGAGGGAATCTAGGGCTATTACTCTTATAAAATGAGACACGGGTAGAGAACTGTAAGCGTTAGAGCAATCAGGACCAAACAGGCCAGGAGAGTAACAACTAGGGACAGACTGAGACACAGCAAGGCTAAGACCAGGAACAGGAGAGAGGCGGTGGCTGTGGACAGACTGAGACACAGCAAGTGCAGGAGCAGGACCAGGAGAGATGCGGTGGCAGGGGACAGACCGAGACCCAGCAAGGCCAGGAGCAGAAGCAGAAAAAAAGTTACCGGACTTATTCTGTGCGCAGTCCGAACAAGCAGCCACGAAACGGCGCATGTCACGCTCCTCAGTAGGCCACCAAAACCGCTGGCGAATAGAAGCAAGCGTACCCCGAACGCCGGGGTGGCCAGCTAACTTGGCAGAGGGAGCCCACTGAAGAACAGCCAGACGAGTAGAGACAGGAACGAAAAGAAGGTTACTAGGACAAGCGCGCGGCGACGGAGTGTGAGTGAGTGCTTGCTTGACCTGTCTCTCAATTCCCCAGACATTCAACCCGACAACACGCCCCTCAGGGAGAATCCCCTCGGGGTCGGTAGACGCTACAGAAGAACTGAAGAGACGGAATAAAGTATCAGGCTTGGTGTTCTTAGTACCCGGGCGATAAGAAATCACGAACTCGAAACGATCGAAAAACAACGCCCAACGAGCTTGACGCGCATTGAGTCGTTTGGCAGAACGGATGTACTCAAGGTTCTTTTGGTCAGTCCAAACGACAAAAGGAACGGTCGCCCCCTCCAACCACTGTCGCCATTCGCCTAGGGCTAAACGGATGGCGAGCAGTTCGCGGTTAGCCACATCATAGTTACGTTCCGACGGCGACAGGCGATGAGAAAAATACGCGCAAGGGTGGACTCCATCGTCAGTATGGGAGCGCTGGGACAGAATGGCTCCCACGCCCACCCCGACGCGTCTACCTCGACAATGAACTGTTTAGTGACGTCAGGTGCAACAAGGATAGGAGCGGATGCAAAACGCTTCTTGAGGAGATCAGTACAACAATCATACGACCGGTGAGGAGGAAGGGAGGTGGCTCTAGACCGACTGAAGACCGTGCGCAGATCATGATATTCCTCCGGCCCTCCTGTCAAATCACCAGGTTCCTCCTGTGAAGAGGGAGCAGAAGAAACAGGAGGAATAGCAGACATTAAACATTTCACATGACAAGAAACGTTCCAGGAAAGGATAGAATTACTAGACCAATCAAAAGAAGGATTATGACACACTAGCCAGGGATGACCCAAAACAACAGGTGTAAAAGGTGAACAAAAAATCAAAAAAGAAATGGTCTCACTATGGTTACCAGATACTGTGAGGGTTAAAGGTAGTGTTTCACATAATATACTGGGGAAAGGACTACCATCCAAGGCGAACATGACCGTGGGCTCCCCTAACTGTCTGAGAGGAATGTCATGTTCCCGAGCCCAGGCTTCGTCCATAAAACAGCCCTCCGCCCCAGAGTCTATTAATGCACAGCAGGAAGCTGCCGATCCGGTCCAGCGTAGATGGACCGGCAAGGTAGTACAGGTACTTGACGGAGAGGACAGAGTAGTAGCGCTTATCAGTCGCCCTCCGCTTACTGATGAGCTCTGGCCTTTAACTGGACATGAAATGACAAAATGACCAGCGGAACCGCAATAGAGACAGAGGTGGTTGGTGATTCTTCGTTCCCTCTCCTTAGTCGAGATGCGAATACCCCCCAGCTGCATGGGCTCAACACCTGAGTCAGTGGGGAAAGATGGTAGTGTCGGGGAGAGGGGGGACACAGTTAACGCGAGCTCTCTTCCATGAGCTCGGTGACGAAGATCTACCCGTCGTTCAATGCGAATAGCGAGTTCAATCAAAGAATCCACGCTGGATGGAACCTCCCGGGAGAGAATCTCATCCTTAACCTTAGCGTGGAGTCCCTCCAGAAAACGAGCGAGCAACGCCTGCTCGTTCCAGTTACTGGAGGCAGCAAGAGTGCGAAACTCTATAGAGTAATCCGTTATGGATCGATTACCTTGACATAGGGAAGACAGGGACCAGGAAGCTTCTTTCCCAAAAACAGAACGATCAAAAACCCGTATCATCTCCTCTTTAAAGTTCTGATACTCGTTAGTACACTCAGCCCTTGCCTCCCAGATAGCTGTGCCCCACTCCCGAGCCCGTCCAGTAAGGAGTGATATGACGTAGGCGATCCGAGCAATACCCCTGGAGTACGTGTGGGGCTGGAGAGAGAACACTATATCACACTGGGTAAGGAACGAGCGACATTCAGTAGGCTCCCCAGAGTAGCACGGTGGGTTATTAATTCTGGGCTCCGGAGACCCGGAAGCCCAGGAGGTAACCGGTGGATCGAGGCGGAGATTGTGAATCTCCTCCGAGAGGCCGGAGACTTGGGCGGCCAGGGTCTCAACGGCATGTCGAGCAGCAGACAATTCCTGTTCGTGTCTGCCTAGCATCGCTCCCTGGAACTCGACAGCAGAGTAGAGAGAATGCGTAGTCGCTGGGTCCATTCTTGGTCGGATCCTTCTGTAATGCTGGTGAATGAGGACCCAAAAGCGACTTAACAGAAACAGAGTCTTTATTCCAGTCTTTAACAAAAACGATAATCCTGGAATCTCTCAGGTAAAGTCAAAACAGGAAAACTGAAATCCTCTAGTCAGTAGAGGGGAACAAATGGAGATGCGACCACAGACTGCAGGTCGCTTCGGGAAGGCGCAGGCCGTAGCTGAACTAGACACCTGCTCACACGCAGCATCTGAAGAAGGCAAAAACACGACGGAACAAGAACACAGCATAGCAAACATCAAACAAGGATCCGACAAGGACAGAAGCGGAAAACAGAGGGAGAAATAGGGACTCTAATCAGAGGGCAAAATAGGGGACAGGTGCGAAAGAGTAAATGAGGTAGTTAGGAGAATGAGGAACAGCTGGGAGCAGGAACGGAACGATAGAGAGAGAGAGAGCGAGAGGGAGAGAGGGAGGGGGGAGAGAGAGGGATAGAAAGAGGGAAAGAACCTAATAAGACCAGCAGAGGGAAACGAATAGAAGGGGAAGCACAAGGACAAGACATGACAATATATGACAAAACATGACACTCTCTGCACAATCACCGCAAGTTTTAGAACTACTGAACGTAACGCGCCAATGCAAAATTATAAATATGCACTTTAGCGAACAAAACATACATGTATTGTGTAACATGAAGTCCTATGAGTGTCATCTGATGAAGATCATCAAAGGTTAGTGATTAATTTAATATCTTTGTGCTTTTTGTGACTCCTCTGTTTTTCTGTGACTTGGTGGTGACCTAACATAATTGTTTGTGGTGCTTTCACTGTAAAGCTTTTTTGAAATCAGACACTGTGGCTGGATTAATGAGAATTTTATCTTTAAAATGGTGTAAAATACTTGTGTGCTTGAGGAATTTTAATTATGAGATTTTTGTTGTTTTGAATTTGGCACCCTGCACATTCACTGGCTATTGGCGAGGTGGGACGCTACCGTCCTCTGAAGACAGGATCATGGTATGCTAGGCTCTACTTGCAGAAGGCAACATTTTCACTGAAAATAAGAAAAGCAATCTAATTAAATAATTTACCTTTGAAGAACTTCGGATGTTTTCACTCAGGAGACTCCCAGTTAGATAGCAAATGTTCCTTTTTTCCAAAAATATTATTTTTGTAGGCGAAATAGCTCCCGTTTGTTCATCATGCTTGGCTGAGAAATCGACCGGAAAATGCTATCACTACAACGCCAAACTTTTTTCAAAATTAGCTCCATAATATCGACAGAAACATGGCAAACGTTGTTTAGAATCAATCCTCAAGGTGTTTTTAACATATATATTCGATAATATATCCGTCGAGGCAATTGGTTTCTCATAAGAAGCGATTGGAAAAATGGCTACCTCAGTATTTTACGCAAGATTTTCTGCGGGAGACATCAGGTGACCACTTGCTAAATGTGGTCCCTTACAGCTATTCTTCAACAGAAATGCGTAAAAAGACGTCACAATGCTGTAGACACCTTGGGGAATACGTAGAAAACATAAGCTCATTCGTAGGAGTCATTGGCATGAGGCGGTTTCAAAAAATGTGGCACTTCCTGATTGGATTTTTCTGGGTTTCGCCTGTAACATCAGTTCTTTTGCACTCACAGACAATATCTTTGCAGTTTTGGAAACGTCAGAGTGTTTTCTATCCAAGGCCACAAGGCATATGAACTAACAGGTTGTAGAGTAAAACAATGTAACTATCACAACACATAGGGTGTAATAAAGCTTTTATTCTGGCTTGGCTTCTCCAGTGATTTTACCCACGCACCACTACTTCTCAGTACATACTGAATGTGAGGGAGACAGAAGAGTAACCAAATCAGACAGAGCAGAGTCACATCAAAGTTCAACTTGGAGAAATAATGACATTAAACACAGTCAGAGTGATAGTAATATATGCTGTTGAGAGTATATAGTAACGTTTACTGTATAGGTCAGCTCCTTACCTTCATGAGGCACATGACAGAGACAGACAGGTGTTTTCAACTGGCCCATCTCATATAGCCAGTAAGGAGAGAGAACTCAATAGCACTCCGAGTTCAGGAATTTCCTCAATGGAGAAATCTATTTCCCCCACATGTCCTTGATGCGTAATGAATGAGATACCTTGTGTGGCCCTGTACCCGCAACAAAACAAAATTGAATATTGATATCCATTTTGCCATTAGCTTTTATTCCTTTCTAGTAAAAGTATTGGTGGTGTGTTGAAGACCACTCCTCTGCAGATTAACTAATTGGTCCAGGCCACACCCCTTCCCTCTATAAGTGTTCCCACATCTGTTGTCAATCCCAAATCACCACTCCTCAGCCTTTTTCTCACACCTCACTTTGCCATAAAACACCCTTTCCACTCCTGAACACAGCATATCCTTTCATAGCATAGTTTATTTCCTTCCCTTTTGTGTGTGAAACAATCAGTAAGTGCCTTGTTATATTAGCAGAATGTTTATATGGAAGTGCTATTGCTAAATATATATTATTAGGCTTTCTGAAGGATTCGGCACTTTCAAATTGTGTTAATCTGTTCATTTTTTAAACGTAGATGCAGGGAGTCAGGAAGCAAGTGCAGTTAGAGCTTAATGACTAAGAACATTGAACTATACGAAACTAGAATGGCGTCTAAGCATGGAAGCAAACAGAATGTGCCTGGTGGGAGATAACAATAGAGTGCTATATAAAGAGGAAGTAATCGGGGAGGTCCAGTTGTGCCTAATAAGGTGCAGGTGTGCATAAGGATGGGTTGCCAGGACTGGCGGTTAGTAAACCGGCGATGCCGAGCGCCGAAGAGGGGGATCGGGAGTGTACGTGACAGTACCCCAGGCTCCAGCAGCAGAACGACGATGGATGAGAAATGTGCCGGTCCAGAAGGAAATCTCGGATGATGTTGGGCTCAAGAATGTCATCCACTGGAACCCAACACCGGACCATACCCCTCCCAGTCCAACAGGTACTGGAACCAACCCCCACAACGTCTGGAGTTGCTATATAGAGGGGAAGTAATCAGGGAAATTAAGTCCAAGTGCTAGAAAATTCTAGCCCCTTTGGGTGCTGCCATAGTTACATTTAGAAGTGCCAATCCAAGAAGGCTCAAGGTCATTGGCCACAGATAAAATTACATCAAATCACATATGTAAAGTAGCTTTGCTTGGACTGATCACATCAACATCGTACTTTCAAAATCTTAGCTATCAGTCATGAATCAAGTCGACAACCTACTGGCAAATCCTTTTTAATCCTTGTCATATGAAGAGAAATTAAAGCTAAAATGTATCCGTGCTCATCAGCCATTGGGCAAACATTACACAAGTTGGAAATTGCAAATTCAACAGTGGTTTGGAAGGAATCAGTGTCAGTGGCTAACTGCAAGCAAAGCAATCACTAGCCTGCTATTCAGTGGAGTGGCTGTGTGGTCCCAAATTTGGGACGTTAAAATGGTAAACATTCAACATTGGCCATGCTGTCAATGAAGCATGATTTGTGCCGCGCTCAAAACAATTTTAACTCGGAACTGAGAGAACTTGACCTCAGTGAGTTCAAGACCACTGGGAAGTTGGGAATGAACGAGCTCCGATTGGGAAAATACGTTTTGAATGGTCATCCATTTCGGAATTGTAAATCCAGCCTCTCTATCTAGAGCTATGAGCTGAAGATTAATGACATCATGATTCGACCTTGTTTTTTCAGAGTTACCAGTTGTTTTGAAAGCACCATAAATCCAGAGAATGCCAGACTTTGACAATTTGCCCACGAAGGACCACTGTGCCACCTTCCTGTGAGCACAGCACAACCAGGTGAGTGCAAAATAGTATTGTATGCTGCTGTATAAATTATTCAATTTACCAGGGAGATATGTATATACTGTAGCTAAGAAAGTCATACAAAGTGTGGTGGTGCGCAGGTAGTTTTAGAGAAACGTAATCATCGAATATTGTACGAGCGTTCATTGTCTGCTTATATGCCCCACTCCTCAATTTCGCAATTTGGTTGTGCATCAGCAGTTATACTCTTGTCACTGGCAGCCACTTAAGTTTGATCTAAACTTGAAGTAATCATGTCCGACTAGCGACTGGGCACACAGGGCACGTGTCCAGGGGCCCTGACTTTCCCTATTGACTAACAGAATCCTTCTCACTCAGATATTCTATTAACGTGGCATAAATCATGTCTGGAAAAAGCATAACATTTGTTATAAAATTGCAAGGTTTCTCTGCCCCATGGCAAAGGTGTAGAATTGCAGGAAATTCATTTTTTAAAACACATTATCCCCACTTTTAAGAGGGGGGGCCACTAAAACTAATGTTTTGCTGCAAAGGGGCAACCAAATCTCGCATGGAGCCCCCAAAAGGATAATCGGCTCTCAGTTGATTACATATTTACTTCCTGTTTATTCACCTGGCACTACTTGGTTCATGCACTTTGATGTTGCTTTGCCCCTGACATGTACACTGCTCAAAAAAATAAAGGGACCACTAAAATAACACATCCTAGATCTGAATGAATGAAATATTCATATTAAATACTTTTTTTACATAGTTGAATGTGCTGACAACAAAATCACACAAATTATCAATGGAAATCAAATGTATCAACCCATGGAGGTCTGGATTTGGAGTCACACTCAAAATTAAAGTGGAAAACCACACTACAGGCTGATCCAACTTTGATGTAATGTCCTTAAAACAAGTCAAAATGAGGCTCAGTAGTGTGTGTGGCCTCCACGTGCCTGTATGACCTCCCTACAATGCCTGGACATGCTCCTGATGAGGTGGCGGATGGTCTCCTGAGGGATCTCCTCCCAGACCTGGACTAAAGCATCCGCCAACTCCTGGACAGTCTGTGGTGCAACGTGGCGTTGGTGGATGGAGCTCAATGATGTGCTCAATTGGATTCAGGTCTGGGGAACGGGGGGCCAGTCCATAGCATCAATGCCTTCCTCTTGCAGGAACTGCTGACACACTCCAGCCACATGAGGTCTAGCATTGTCTTGCATTAGGAGGAACCCAGGGCCAACCGCACCAGCATATGGTCTCACAAGGGGTCTGAGGATCTCATCTCTGTACCTAACGGCAGTCATGCTACCTCTGGCGAGCACATGGAGGGCTGTGCGGCCCCCCAAAGAAATGCCACCCCACACCATGACTGACGCACCGCCAAACCAGTCATGCTGGAGGATGTTGCAGGCAGCAGACCGTTCTCCATGGCGTCTCCAGACTGTCACGTCTGTCACATGTGCTCAGTGTGAACCTGCTTTCATCTGTCAAGAGCACAGGGCGCCAGTGGCGAATTTGCCAATCTTGGTGTTCTCTGGCAAATGCCAAACCTCCTGCACGGTGTTGGGCTGTAAGCACAACCCCCACCTGTGGACGTCGGGCCCTCATGGAGTCTGTTTCTGACCGTTTGAGCAGACACATGCACATTTGTGGCCTGCTGGAGGTCATTTTGCAGGGCTCTGGCAGTGCTCCTCCTGCTCCTACGTGCACAAAGGCGGAGGTAGCGGTCCTGCTGCTGGGTTGTTGCCCTCCTACGGCCTCCTCCACGTCTCCTGATGTACTGGCCTGTTTCCTGGTAGGGCCTCCATGCTCTGGACACTACGCTGACAGACACAGCAAACCTTCTTGTCACATCTCGCATTGATGTGCCATCCTGGATGAGCTGCACTACCTGAGCCTGTTGTGTGGGTTGTAGACTCCGTCTCATACTACCACTAGAGTGAAAGCACCGCCAGCATTCGAAAGTGACCAAAACATCAGCCAGGAAGCATAGGAACTGAGAAGTGGTCTGTGGTCCCACCTGCAGAACCACTTCTTTATTGGGGGTGTCTTGCTAAATGCCTATAATTTACACCTGTTGTATATTTCATTTGCACAACAGCATGTGAAATTTATTGTCAATCAGTGTTGCTTCCTAAGTGGACAGTTTGATTTCACAGAAGTGTGATTGATTTGGAGTTACATTGTGTTGTTTAAGTGTTCCCTTTATTTTTTTGAGCAGTGTATTTTCTCTCTTCCTCCTAGATCCTACCTACCGGCCTTACATTCCAACAGAACCCAGGCGCAAATCACCACCCCGCTTTTCTGAGTAGGGAACAGGTTGCGTAACAATTGTTTTTCCTGGTTGAGCCTCTCTGCGCCGCACCATTAGTGCAAAGGTCACAATCCTGAATTTACCCAAGTTAGACACATTGTATGAGTTTGACTACCCCAGATGCTCTCAATTGTATATAACGTATGATATCATGCAGACAATACATCCCTGTGCCATCTGCTGCTGTAGCCACTTTAAACTATGCCACTTTGTTTACATACCCTACATTTACTCATCTCATATGTATATACTGTACTCGATACCATCTTCTGCATCTTGCCTATGCCGTTCTGTACCATCACTCATTCATATCTTTATGTACATATTCTTTATCCCTTTACACTTGTGTGTATAAGGTAGTAGTTTTGGAATTGTTAGATTACTCGTTGGTTATTACTGCATTGTCGGGACTAGAAGCACAAGCATTTCGCTACACTCGCATTAACATCTGCTAACCATGTGTATGTGACAAATGAATTTGATATCATCCCATCCTGAACCAAAAAAAACACTTAGCACTTGAGTGTCTCTGTAAAATTATGAAACTCAAACAAATTTAGTTATGCCATTTTAAGAGTAAAACAATCTGCCATGGATCATACCATATACAGCTTGGAATGACCAGTCATTGCATTGTAGACCTAGACTTCAGCAAGCTGATTCTATTGTAAGTCGCAGGCACGTTGTAGCCGACTGACTCTTAACTGTCAATACCTTCAAGTCTGCTGGTCTATTTATACCTCTCTCCCAGAGTTGATGTATGCATGCATTTGTAGCACTATGGTCACGTGGAATGTTAAAAGAAGGATTCTGTGCAATGCAGAAAGATTTGGAGTCACTGGGTTCAGATCTGCTGCATTGGTCTTAGATTTGGGGACACCTATCAAGAAACACAAACAGTGATCAGAGTTGAGTCATTATAATGGAAGCACAGAACATTCAGTGTTGAGTTAATGAGTCAGTAGTTATTCCATTATTCATCTGAGCTATGATGGGTTTGTCAAACTCACAGCAAAATATGTGCCAGTGCAAGCTGTGATGTCATCAGGAGTCAGCCCCTCCCAGATCTCTATGAGAGTGAGGCCGCTGGCCTTGTCAACATCAAAAACTGCCTGGGGGGGAGAGAGTGTAAGCCACTGCATACAGGGAGAGGAGATTGACACTGCCTGCAGCTGACAAGCCAAACTTTATTTAAAAAGCTCACCTTTTCAGTGATGATCCTATCCACACACTGCTTCCCGGTCAGTGGGAGAGTACAACTCTCCAGGATTTTGTGTTTGTCCCCCTTAAGTTTGTAAGGAGAAAAGGTTTACTATAGGGTACACTCCTATAGTGTAGTAAGGTCTAAAACCATATGTAGGAAGCACCAGAGGTAGTGTCATTTTGTACCTTAGCAGAATGCTCCATGGTCACCACCACTTTGGTTCCTGCACTTGCCACTAGGTCCATAGCCCCTCCCATTCCTTTCACCATCTTTCCCTTTGGAAGTCAATGAAGAGAGCATACACATGTTGAAACATTATATACACGTATTCCTACGATCGGCCAGGGTGAGAGACATGATCATACCGGGATCATCCAGTTGGCCAGGTCCCCATACTTAGACACCTGCATGGCCCCCAACATGGTCAGGTCAATGTGGCCACTGAAAGTAGAGTTGGTTCATGTTACCTTCAGCTACTCCAAAGGAAAAAGTGATACAACGGTTAGTGGAGCTAAAGATCGGGGAGTACAGTAGGTTGTTTGAGCACTCACCCCCTGATCATAGCAAATGATTCATCACTGGAGAAAAACGCGGCTCCAGGAACCACCGTTACAACCTCTTTACCTAAATAACACAAACAGAGACTGGGTAGGAGGGTAAAGGCCAGGAAAGATGTTCCCAGAAAGCTTTGATTTGAGGATAGCATGTCCAACCAAAGACTTTCTACAACTTTGTAGGTGTGGTGTTGACGTATGTGCTTGCTGTACGCACCTGCATTGATAAGGTCTGGGTCTACCTCACTTTCGGTGGGATAAGGACCCTTTTTATAATTCACAGACAAAACAACAAAATGACACACACACACAGGGCTTTGTCAAAGAGAGGGTGCCCACTTTCCTGAATGCACTTTCTACTTGTATCTGTAAATCTAACAGTTTAATATGGCTCACCAGGCCCAGAAGTCCATTCTCACTCTGTAGGTGCACAGTGATGTCAGAGTTGATGAAGTTGCTGGCCAGCATCGGGATCCCAATACCGAGGTTTGCTGAAGATGCTGTAGTCAAGGGACCTATTAATAACCAATCACATCCACCACGTCTACATATTGTATATACCTAGGGCTGTTTGGTGACCACACCGGCAGCCATGAGTCATGAAGGCAGTCAAATTCCACGTTTAGTCATGGTAATTAGGCTGCCCCAAGCTCTGATGCTGCTAATGGTCATTAGTAGTCTACCAAACTTGCTAACTGCCTGGTACTTTGAACTCTACTGTTCCTCTAATCGCTCTGACATCAATGCAAATGTAATCAAAGATATAATAAAACTTCATGTGAGCCCATGAGCTCATGTTGCGCAACATTTCTATAGGCTATGCAATTGCATGAGAAAACAGGAGTGATGGCCTCAGCTTTCTATATTTATTTCCCAACTTTCCCTCTATTAAGCACATTGGCTACCTGGCTGGCATGAAAATGAACCACGGGAAAAAGTGTCCTAAATTCGATGTTTAAGTGCATAGATTACATGTATCCCTATGTAGCCTATCACTTGTGAATGATATATTTTCACTTGTGAATTTTACATTTACATTTAAGTCATTTAGCAGACGCTCTTATCCAGAGCGACTTACAAATTGGTGCATTCACCTTATGACATCCAGTGGAACAGCCACTTTACAATAGTGCATCTAAATATTTTAAGGGGGGGGGGGGGGGTTTCAGGTGTCTCCGGAAGGTGGTGATTGACTCCGCTGTCCTGGCGTCGTGAGGGAGTTTGTTCCACCATTGGGGAGCCAGAGCAGCGAACAGTTTTGACTGGGCTGAGCGGGAACTGTACTTCATCAGTGGTAGGGAGGCGAGCAGGCCAGAGGTGGATGAACGCAGTGCCCTTATTTGGGTGTAGGGCCTGATCAGAGCCTGGAGGTACTGAGGTGCCGTTCCTCTCACAGCTCCGTAGGCAAGCACCATGGTCTTGTAGCGGATGCGAGCTTCAACTGGAAGCCAGTGGAGAGAGCGGAGGAGCGGGGTGACGTGAGAGAACTTGGGAAGGTTGAACACTAGACGGGCTGCGGCGTTCTGGATGAGTTGTAGGGGTTTAATGGCACAGGCAGGGAGCCCAGCCAACAGCGAGTTGCAGTAATCCAGACGGGAGATGATAAGTGCCTGGATTAGGACCTGCGCCGCTTCCTGTGTGAGGCAGGGTCGTACTCTGCGGATGTTGTAGAGCATGAACCTACAGGAACGGGCCACCGCCTTGATGTTAGTTGAGAACGACAGGGTGTTGTCCAGGATCACGCCAAGGTTCTTAGCGCTCTGGGAGGAGGACACAATGAAGTTGTCAACCGTGATGGCGAGATCATGGAACGGGCAGTCCTTCCCCGGGAGGAAGAGCAGCTCCGTCTTGCCGAAGTTCAGCTTGAGGTGGTGATCCGTCATCCACACTGATATGTCTGCCAGACATGCAGAGATGCGATTCGCCACCTGGTCATCAGAAGGGGGAAAGGAGAAGATTAATTGTGTGTCGTCAGCATAGCAATGATAGGAGAGACCATGTGAGGTTATGACAGAGCCAAGTGACTTGGTGTATAGCGAGAATAGGAGAGGGCCTAGAACAGAGCCCTGGGGGACACCAGTGGTGAGAGCGCGTGGTGAGGAGACAGATTCTCGCCACGCCACCTGGTAGGAGCGACCTGTCAGGTAGGATGCAATCCAAGCGTGGGCCGCGCCGGAGATGCCCAACTCGGAGAGGGTGGAGAGGAGGATCTGATGGTTTACAGTATCGAAGGCAGCCGATAGGTCTAGAAGGATGAGAGCAGAGGAGAGAGAGTTAGCTTTAGCGGTGCGGAGCGCCTCCGTGATACAGAGAAGAGCAGTCTCAGTTGAATGACTAGTCTTGAAACCTGACTGATTTGGATCAAGAAGGTCATTCTGAGAGAGATAGTGAATGATGCCCAGCTTAAGGCAAGAAACAATGCTTTTTTTTGCGACTTCTTCGAATCATATACGCACACCTCATGTCGCCTAATTTTGAAAAGGTTTGTATCACAACTAAAGAGTTTCAAGTTTGGAGAAGAATTTACCTTAAAAATGCACTTTTTAGTATAATAAAAGCATTATATGCATAATCGCATTTGCGGAAACCTCTCACTAAACATCAACAAAACTAAGAAGATGATTGTGGACTCGCAGTGGAGAAGGTGGAAAGCGTACACATCACTGACAAACTGAAAATGTCCACCCACACAGACAGTGTGGTGAAGAAGGCGCAACAGCGCGTCTGGGTGAAGAAGGCGCAAGAGCGCCTCTTCAACAGCAGGAGGCTAAAGAAATTTGGCTTAACACCTAAAACCCTCTCAAACTTTTACAGATGCACAATTGAGAGTGTCCTGTCGGGCTGTATCACCACCTCGTAAGGCAACTGCACCGCCCACAACTGCAAAACTCCAGCTGATGGTGCGATCTGCCCAACGCATCACCGGGGGCAAACGCCCTGCACTCCAGGACACCTACAGCACCCGATGCCATAGTAAGGCAAAAAAAAATCATCAAGGACATCAACCACCCGAGCTACTGCCTGTTCACCCCACTATCATCCAGAAGGTGAGGTCAGTACAGGTGTATCAAAGCTGGGACCGAGAGACTGAAAAACAGCTTCTATCTCAAGGCCATCAGACTGCTAAACAGCCATCACTAGCATATTAGAGGCGGCTGCCTATAGACATATGTATTAGGAATCACTGGTCACTTTTAGAAATGGATCACTAGCCACTTTAATAATGTTCCGTATCTAGCATTACTCAGCTTATATGTATAAACTGCACTCCACATTTTTCTACGGTATCTTAGTCACTTAAAAACAAAATGCATATTGCATCACCCATCTCATATGTATATACTGTATTGTATTCTATACTACACCGCTCTCCAGCACATCCGAGGCTGCTGCCTATAGACATAGATTAGGGATCACTGGCCACTTTTAGAAATGGATCACTAGCAACTTTAATGTCTCCGTATCTTGCATTACTCATCTCATATGTATAAACTGTACTCTGTACTATTCTACGGTATCTTAGTCACTTTAATTGTATGTAAATATTGTGTCACCCATCTCATACTGTATTCTATACTACGCCACTGTATCTTAGTCCAATGTCACTCTGACATATATGTATATATGCTTAATCCATTCCTTACTTAGATTTACATGTATTTTGGGGTATATGTTGTGAAACTGTTAGACATTAGTTGTTAGATATTACTGCACTGTTGGAGCTAGAAGCACAAGCATTTCACTACACCCACAATAATATCTGCTAAACACGTGTATGTGACCAATAAATTTGATTTTGATAAGGGTGTTTTCGCGCTAATGGAACATTCGAGCATATAGCCTACTTGCCGTGTGAGCATTGCTGCGCTTATAATGTGAAGAAATAGCCTAATAGTTTATCAACATTTTCTGCCACGTTCTGATCTGTTTGGTCCACCACATTGTGTAATTTTTTATTTAATTTATTTAGGATCTATTGCATTTTACAGCTGTTCCAGACTATCTTTGGAATATTTATTTCTCACACAGAATAGGTCAACATTTGTACTATGGGGGATAGTCAATTGACATAGGCTAGTGCTTTTGCTGTTTAGTTAGGCCTTTCTCATCTTGTTGGCTGCTGAAAAGTAAATGTGGACAGTTATTCCAATATGAATCTCAGAATTGGATAAGGACGTGCACAGTTGCGTCCCTGATGTATCCGTCTTCAATTGTAGCCTGTATGAAAGACCCGATCAGTGATGGAGAGCCATGTGAGTGAGAGGTGCTTCAGAGCATGCAGCACTCAGGGAGAAGAGCACGCAGCACTCAGGGAGAAGGGCACAACGGCCACTGGCCACAAAAGGCATGGATTTGTTTAGGATGCATTACTGCCACAAAGGGGATGACGCCGGGAAATTCAAGGCATCGTCAAATTGTGAATGAGAGACTGAAGTGTGAACAGCCTGCGCAAATAAACAGAGCAGAGGTCATGAGCTCATGTCTTTCAAAATTAAGCATATAGATACCTATTTCTTTGTTAACCGCTCAACACAGAATAGCCGCATGTGCACACTCCCTGAATCGTTTGGAGAAAATATCCTTTCAATGTAATCCAGCTATGTTCAATTGTATTCTTCATACTATAAAATAATGCCACGGAAATCTAAGCTAATCTTGTCTGCTAAATGAACTAGCGTAGCCCACAGCTATATCGAATAGCCAGATCAGGACCTACCATAAGGACAACTCAGAGTATGCTATTCTGTTCTTCTGAAATAGAACATTTTCTTCATATCCTGTTTCTTTAGAACTGTCTAAAATAAAGAATGGATTTATTGTGAAGGTATAGGCTATATTACATGGCTTTATTAGACTTTTTCCAAATGTATATTTGCTAAAGGTCTGCATCAGTGGCTTGTAGGCTGTGTGCAAGCCAGGAGATGCTAAATGTGTTTGCTAATTAACTGTCAATTACCGTGAGACCGACCATTTATTTGCTTGACAATTACCGTCTGAGGAAATTTTGTGACCGCCATAGCCCTATATGTACCTCACGTTTCAATATCAATCCACACTGTTCCCTCCAGCCCTGATCCTGTGTAAAGGATACCATACATCCCATCCTGGAACTCCAGTGCTGCCCTCCTGATGATCCTCTCTCGGAGCAGGTCTGCCTTCCTCTTGGGTTTGGGTGTCTCCATAGAGCCTTTCTGGACCGTTCTCTTCTGCACAGTGAACAGGGATTATTGCCAATCAATTGTACAGAGAAAACAACCGATTCCTCGTTACCTACCACCAACAGACTGACAGACACAGACAGGCAGGCTTACCTCTATCCTCTTCTCATAGACTGCCCCCTTCACAATCCTGTCAACATAGATGCTGGGGACATGGATATCTTCTGGAGCAAAGGTCCCCACATCTACAATCTCTTCTACCTAAGGCAGTAGTAACCGAAGACGCAGGTTGGGTATAAAAGTCTGGTGTAAGGTTCTGTAAACTCTTAGGCCACACATGATAGTTGAACAAGCTGTTAATTGAAACTGGTTCATTGACATGCTAACCTCCACTACGGTGACTTTAGCTGCTTTACACATGGGCTGGTTGAAGTTTCGTGCTGTTTTTCTATAGAAAGACAAAGACAGTATCATGAACTGTTTATTGTATGCTGATATGCTAAGTAGAGTCAGTGCATTAACTATATAATCATTCACAGTGGCAGTCGTTGTCCGTTGTAATTGATTTTGAATGTTAGCACAAGCAGTGGCGCAACATCATGCTAGGAAATGCTGACCTCTTGTGGAGTTTGAATATAACACGTTCTTATGATTGTTGTTGAAAAATCAGCCATCCCCACCTGAACACAATGTTACCGGCTCGATCAGCTTTCCAGGCCTTGATCAAAGCAAAGTCCCCTGTGATTGCTCTCTCCATGACATAGTGGATGCCATTGAACTCCCTCACCTGTGAGATAATGACATCACATGTGTCAGGGTCAGGAGTAAAAGCTGAGCTGACCCCATAGTGTCCACCTCTATCTCTCTAATATTACCCGGTCTTTCTTGGAGGGAAAAAGTCAATTATTCTGGGTAAATAAAGGTTCAATATGAATATATGTGTTTGTGTTTTTGCATACCTCTCTCTTCTTGCTAGCGATGGCCACACTGCCGTCTGTGTTGTATTTGATGGGTGAGCCTCCCTCCTGGATCAGTGTGCCATACCCAGTGGGCGTGAAGAAGGCAGGGACCCCAGCACCGCCGGCACGTACCCTCTCTGCCAGGGTACCCTTCAGTAGATGTATGGTATAAGAAAGTCATAACACGATCTAACACGAAGGCTATAACAAGATACAAAAATGTTATAACAAACGTGTTATAGCGAGAATGACAGGCAAATCTATTTTTCATTACAAACCAGATGGAGAAAATACTTTAGAGTGACACACAGTCATTCGAGTCTAACCTGAGGCGTTAGCTCCACCTCCAGTTCCCCTGAAAGGTACTGTCTCTCAAACTCTGCATTCTCCCCAACGTAGGAGGAAATCATCCGCTTGATCTGCTTGGTCCTCAGCAGCAGACCAAGACCAAAATTATCCACACTGCACACACACACGAGAGTTTCATCCACACGAGAATAACACAAACACATTTCTATCTTGCTTAGATACACATGCACAAAAACAAATATACTCAAAGGCACTCGCACACACACTCATTTTGTAGTAGCCTAATTACCCAGCGTTGTTGCTGACTGCTGTGATATCTTTCACTCCAGTCTTCAATAAACTCCCAATCAGATTCTCGGGTATTCCACACAAACCAAACCCTGGAAAACATTCAGAAGAATACATTAAACTCTGAATGATCCTATACATTACCCAAACTAATGTACAAACGCAAACATGGAATGTTAATGATTAGCGCTTAAACAAATATGACATATTATTTTCCCAGAAGCAGAAGATATTTATGAGGTTTGAAATGCAAAACGTTTGAATTTGACATTTGACTAAAGCATAACTATGTGATGAAAAAGGCCTGAGAGTAGGTACAGTATGCTACCTCCGACTAGTAGAGTGGAGCCATCTGGGATGTCTTTCACTGCCTCTGTGGGATCGGTAAAGAAGCGGGCATTCCTGGGGCAGGAGGTGGAGAAGCAACAGCCACACACCCGAGGGTGAGGAACACACTGAAATAACCACATGACAATTTGGACAAGGACATCACAGTAAACCTGGATTTTTACCAGTGAATCAATAGAGTTAGTTCAATCCCCCTCAATGAAATGGATACAAATTTGCATGTTGTTATTTCGTGCCCCCATTTTGTCAGGGGAAAAAGGTATGTTAGAGTTGTGTCAAAAATGGTTAATTCAAAGTGATTCATGTAGCACTGTGCCTGGTTTCTCTCATGGACTAGGATTCATTCTAGAATAAAAACTTGTAAAAAATCTTGTAGGTTTCCTACTTGATTTATTCTAATGCTCTCCACTTGAAAGTTCTCATCCATAAGAACTCTGAGTGACCCATCCACAGTATTATAGCACTCAAATCAAGTTTCTTTGTCACGTGCGGAGAATCCAACAGGTGTAGACCTTACAGTGAAATGCTTACTTACAGGCTCTAACCAATAGTGCGAAAAAAAGGTGTGTCTGTGTGTGTGTGTGTTTAGGTAAGTAAAGTAAAGAAAGAAAAAAAGATAAATAAAACACTCCCACATACAGAGCATTCGGAAAGTATTCAGACCCCTTGACTTTTTTAAAATTCTAAAATGGATGGAGGATGGATGGAGGATGGAGTCCTATAGGTTCCTTTAGGCAAACTCTAAGCGGGCTGTCATGAGCCTTTTACTAAGAAATGTTTTTTGTCTGGCCACTCTACCATAAAGGCCTGATTGATGGAGTGCTGGAGAAATGGTTGTCCTTCTGGAAGGTTCTCCCATCTCCAAAGAGGAACTCTGGAGCTCTGTCAGAGTGACCATCGGATTCTTGGTCACCTCCCTGACCAAGGCCCTTCTCCCGATTGCTCAGTTTGGCCGGGCAGCCATCTCTAGGAAGAGTATTGGTGGTTCCAAACTTCTTCCATTAAGAATGATGTAGGCCACTGTGTTCTTGGGGACCTTCAATGCTGCATAAATGTTTTGGTACCCTTCCCCAGATCTGTGCCTCGACACAATCCTGTCTCGGAGCTCCACGGACAATTCCTTTGACCTCATGGCTTGGTTTTTGCTCCGACATGCACTGTCAACTGTGGGACCTTATATAGACAGGTGTGTGCCTTTCCAATTTTATTTTTTTATTTAATATTTAACCTTTTTAACTAGAAAAGTCCGTTAAGAACACATTGTTATTTACAATGAAGGCCTACAAAAAGGCAAAGGCCACCTGCGGGGACTGGGGCCTGGGATTAAAAATACAAATATAAATATAGGACAAAACACACATCACAACGAGACAACACAACACTACATGAAGAGAGAACTAAGACAACAACATAGCAAGGCAGCAACACATGATGACACAGCATGGTAGCAACACAACATAACAACAACATGGTAGCAACACAACATGGTAGCAGCACAAAACATGGTACAAACATTATTGGACACAGACAACAGCACAAAGGGCAATAAGGTAGAGACAATACACACAAAGCAGCCACAACGGTCAGTAAGAGTGTCCATGATTGAATGTAGAGATTGAGATAACTGTCCAGTTTGAGTGTTTGTTGCAGCTCGTTCCAGTCGCTAGCTGGGAAAATAATCTAATGTGCAACAATTTCTAAAAACCTGTTTTCACTTCGTCATTATGGGGTATTGTGTGTAGATTGATGACGGGAAGGGAAAAAAATATTTAATCAATTTTAGAATAAGGCTGTAAGGTAACCAAATGTGGAAAAGGGGAAGGGGTCCAAAATCTTTCCATATGTACTTCAGAGACAAGAATAAAACATTTGAGGTTCAGAACAGTTCCACACCATTAAAGAGTATAAATAGTCACAATTTAGCACACAATCGTTACATTGTATATGGAGCAATACAATACTAGCTTGATATACTGGATTAATAAACAACATTTTACCTAATGTTCAGGTTTATTATACACATAACACAAATTGTGTTAAAATTATAAAGTTATTCCTACCTTGCCATACTGCATAGACAGTACTCCTTTTTGTCTTCTCACTGAAGATATATTTCTATGAAATTGCTCTGATTTTGACAGAATTCTGAAGGACGCCATTTTCGGAATCTGTCTGTCAGTCCTTCAGAAAACTGAGTGTTGGAGGTTTGCAGTACAGGTCATTCCCCCTGGGCCCAGTCAACAATCAGGCCAGGAGGGGTGGGGGCATCCCTGGAGTGACTGAGAAATTGACCAATTAAAAGTGATACTGCTTATTAGTACCATACTGACCAAAAGTTTTAAATGTAGGCTTTCAAAGCACCTCGCGAAAGGGTAAGTCCCTGTTTCCCCCACATTCAAGTGAAAACCTAAAAAGGCATGAGACCAGGTAGCATAATCACAGGATCAACATGGAAGACCACATTTTGAGAAGAATTTCAAGCTTTCAATTCCAAACTTTGTTAGAGAGAGAGACTGTCTATTTATAAGAGCATGTGCATGGAGGGTTGTCACATCCTGACCATAGAAAGCCTTTATTTTCTATGATAGAGTAGGTCAAGTTTTGTCTAGTTTATATTTTCTATGTGGGGTTCTAGTTTGTATTTTCTATGTTGGTGTATTGGTATGATTCCCAATTAGAGGCAGCTGGCTATCGTTGTCTCTTGTGGGGGATCATATTTAAGTGTCATTTTTTCCACCCATGTGTTATGGGATATTGTTTGGAGCACTTTGCACCTCTGTAGTCACGGTTTGTTTATTGTTTTGTTAAGTTTCACTATTAATAAAGCATGTGGAACTCTACATTCGCTGCGCCTTGGTCCGACCATTATTACGAACATTGTGACAAGGGTAGGGAGTCTCACTTGACAGACTTCAGAGAATGAGTTGAGTCAGGGGCTCACATGCCAAACACTCTCTCTAGAGCCAATGAGATAATGACTCTGAACAGTGGGGGCAGATTTGTGAAGGAATACATCTTTAGACCCTATCTTTTAGATAATAGAACCTCTCCCAGGGCTGAGTGCCATGAAAGGAGAATGTATTCCATCTACCGTAATTTGAGGAACCTAGACATAGACTTACCACAGCTGCTGTGATTTGTTTGTTAAAGGGAAAAAAAGTCAAAACCATATGTTACTTTCAATAACATAATCCCTCAACCAACCAACCAACATAGAAAAACATGGAAACCATTTCAAGTTGTATGAACAAAATACACATGGTATACACTTCCTGCTAAATGTTTGTCTTGCAGTTGTGAGTGCACTTCAGTGTGCCGGCTATGCCCACTCTAGTAGGTGAGACTGGGGGTTCAAAAATATGGACTCATCCCCTCCTTATAACCTAACATTGAATAGGTAAAAGTGAGTATTCCACTTCATTGAACTCTTCAATCCATACTGCGAGGAAAATGTACATGGAAATAGGGTCCTAAAATCAATGGATGGGCCTTACATGCCCCATAGCCACCACATGTGCGTCTGTGAGAGCGGACATTGAAGAGGTCATAGACTACTTACAGACGAACAAGAAAAACAACTTGCACAATCTCGAAAGGCGGTTCCGTAAAATAATGCAGGACAATTGTCAACGGGTGTAAATTATGACAAAGGTTTATTTTCATGACTGAACTGTAGGGTATGTAATTTTTGTGCGTAAAATGCGTAAACAACTTCTCCGAAATTATGGTCTTGCCTGTTATGTTAAATATTTACCAGCTGGTGGCGCTTTCACGATGCCACAGAGTGGTAGATTCGATTATGCTGAGCAGTGGGGCACCCGTTTATGGACCGGACTAATGCAGGATTTTGTAGGGAGCCGTAGTCTGAAAAAAAGTACAGCTATCGTAAAAATATATATTATTTTACTGCAACCAACCACAGGAGCCTGCTCACAATATTCAAAATACACCGGAGAGCATATTTTTTTCCCCACAGATTATCAATAGTTTTAAAAGAAACATGGCTGTGGTATAAAACAAGCAGACACTGTATTCCTAGTCGGCAGGGCCACAATTTGGGCAGCATGCGGGCCAAATATAGAACGGCTTGTTGTGGCCATAGACATATAATCGATTGAAGGGTTTTGGAACCTCTTTACCTGCCAATTTGACTGTTAAACTAACGGGTACACTTGCAATGGCTGCCATTGATATATCTTAATCTGGTTTTGGACTCGTGAAAACATGTTGAGGGAGGCACTCCCTTCTCAAATCGAACACTAGCATAATCTGCACAGCTCGGTTGTGTTGTCAACAAAGCAGCATGGTGCATAGTCCAGAAACATACATCTGTTTGAATTTTCAAACTAGTTTTCATTGGGGGACGTTATCAAAAGCATTCACTTTTGCATGTGAAAACACTGAATCCTACTCATTACTGCACGTGATTAAATAGGCCTATATCACTTATGTTGTAGGGCCACATCCCGTTTGTTTTTAACCAATTTCGCCTGCTTTGAACTGGACACCTGGCTCACGAACGAATACAATTTACTTTCAACCGGTGCCTCATACGTTTACCCGGCCAGATTAATCGAATCCCCTTAATGGCAGCAGTAAATGCTCGCAGAGCGCGCAGCCACAGATTGACAGAATTGATTCAAGGGGAAGAGTGTACGAGAAAGAGAAAGCTATGCGTCTTGCTACAATATGTCATTTTTGGAATATAGTAACGTTTAAATGTTGAGTTTGGGGATTTTTTTCCACCAAGGCGTGACCGTTTTTGGTGATGGTCTAGTAGATTGCAGTCCGTGGTTGAGACGAGTGTTCCGCTTGATCAAGTCTTGAAGAAACCAGCAGCGTTTTACAACTCGCTTATACAGTGAGTAGACACCAGCCGCACTATTGTTCTTTGCTAACCGGGCTAGTACAGTGATTTCTCAAACATATCTGCCATAGAACTACACAGCTGATTCAAATAACCAACTTGTCTTCAAGCTTTGATGATTTGAATCAGCTGTGTAGTTACAGGGCAAAAGAACATAACGTGCACCAGGAGGGCCCCAGGGCCGAGTTTGGGAAACCCTGGTCTACTAGGCCTATCCTACTGTTAAGATTATAATATTTTGTTCTTCACGGTAGGCTATATACAATCTTTACTGCATATGTGCACGTTCTGTTAATTTAAAGGCAAATGGCTAAATTTCAAAACAATATCTCAATGTAATAAGCATATGAACTGGTCAATTCAATTATTCCAAAGTCAAAATGGTCCTGTGTAGCTCAGTTGGTAGAGCATGGCGCTTGTAACGCCAGGGTAGTGGGTTCGATCCCCGGGACCACCCATACGTAGAATGTATGCACACATGACTGTAAGTCGCTTTGGATAAAAGCGTCTGCTAAATGGCATATATTATTATATTATTATTATAAAATCCTGTAGACCTACGTATAAAATGTGTGCAAAAAAGTAAATAGGTGAAGCAATGACAAGTCACGTTTTGTATTCATAATTGTAGCCTACACCAAACGAAATCAAATAACACATGTGGAGGCCTCACAAGAAGAGTTGACACTGCCAAAGTAAATGATGAGTATTAGGACTTTTCCACAACAGTATTCACCTATTACACTGTCTTCATTTATATCCATTGATAAATGGTAACGCTCTGATTCAGCTTTGCATGTAATACCTTGAACTCCTCAGATGGAGACTGAAACACATGACTGTCCTCATATAAAACTAAGAAAGTAATGTTTGTTGAAGAAGTAAGATATCAACAATCTGTCTAAATGATCATTTACCTCATGTGTATGTATTAAGGAAATAAGATGTGCCATCTCAAACATACTAAAATATCAATAGAATATGAATGTGTCCATTAAAATCATCAAATTCACTCTGATTGACATAATTACTTTTCTAATCAAAAGGTCTTATCCACTTTTGAACATGTGTTATTGTCTGCCACCCTCTTTAGTGTAATTGTCCATTGGGCCCTTTGCCAGACAGTTAAAAATAAATTAAAACACTCATTGGTGTTATTACTAAGGATTTGTACTGGTGTTTATTGTTTACCCATTCTGTCTCCTGTGGGATTCTAGATTGAGGAGAGAGAGTACAGCATGCAATGGCTCACACTGTCTGTTGATGAATACAGAAAATAAACACATCCAAATTTAAGTTTTCTGCTTATGGTCACCATGAAGGGAGTTATATTTACCATTAGTTCACATGACAGGTAATTGTGTGTAGTATGTATTAGGGGTTTCTGACTTGTTGTGAATAAAAGTCTGAGCGTGATGATGTAGTTCACCGTTGTGGGTCTGATTCCCCGGTGGGACCAATATGGGAAGAAGTACAAACATGTATATACTCACTACTGTGAGGCCCTCTGGATAAGAGTGAATGCTAAATTACTAAAACATATTTTTTGTATTTTTATGGATAGGCATTTACAATAGTAAAACATATTACTTATTGAGTTTCTATTGTTATTATACAACAAGAAGACAACAAGAAGTGTCATAGTACACCACACCTAAAATATGTACGCTATTTAGACCATTGTGTTATTGTGGCGTTAGTGCCCCATTCTCCTTTCCTTCCCCACGCCCCTCCCATATCCTCTCCCCCTCGATCGGACCCTGTTTCCCAGATAGTCTTTCAGTGAAAACAAACACATACAAATCTATTTGTCGTTTAAGATTAACATCTTCCACTCTGCGGCAGTTTCTTAAAGACTGATATGTTTTGGTTGGCATACAGCAATAGTGATTGAAGAATAATGAGAGGATTGTTGTTTAAGAAGAACGCCTATATTTTCCATAGAGCGGGGGAAATAACTTGAATCGGGCCAGGATGTAGGATGGTTTTATTTCACAAAACAAGTGCTGGACACAACCCAGCCCAGAGTCTTTGGCTGCAGATCTTGAATGTCATGTTCAGCAGTGGACTGTTGACTTTGTCAAGTTTCGTAACGCGACCGAACGGTCAAACTCAATACCCCCAGGAAAACCAGGAATTGTGGACAACGCTCACACTACTGAGTCACTCGTTGTCCGTGACATCAGATAGGCGTGTGCCCCTTCGCTAAGCCCGGCGTCTAAATGTTTCTGCAACCAACCGCAGCACTCCCAGTGGATAGCAACGGTCGTCGAGTTCAACGCCTCCGACATGTTGATGTTTAAATCCCATGAAAGCCAGTGAGGGCTATAAAAGAGTTTTGCTTTGACTTTTTTTTTGTTGCTTTGATTGACTTCAGAGCCATTCAGCTAGCTACACTGTTACAGATTTTAACCAGGTTCCGGTGAAGCAATTGTAATGACAGTCCACATTTAACATTTACATTTAAGTCATTTAGCAGATGCTCTTATCCAGAGCGACTTACAAATTGGTGCATTCACCTTATGACATCCAGTGGAACAACCACTTTACAATAGTGCATCTAAATATTTCAAGGGGGGGGAGGGGGGGTGAGAAGGATTACTTTATCCTATCCTAGGTATTCCTTAAAGAGGTGGGGTTTCAGGTCCACCACAAGATACCCAAGAGTTTCTTGATCAGCCAGGGGTAGTTGTGTTGAATTTAGATGTGTATTAGACACACCGTTTTTGTGATCATTGTGAAGGTATTTCGCCAGCGGTTGAATGGAATTGGGCATTCCGGGAAAATGTTGTCGGAGGTTGCAACAGTAACTAAGGGGGGGCTGGGCTTAGCGAAGGGTACATTTAAAATACCTCAACTGTGTTCGAATACCAATATACTAGCAT